>NW_025765843.1:0-101310 GCF_003918875.1 Haliotis rubra | reverse complement strand
TCTTTTTGCAGAGAGCTTCGAAAATCGAGGCCCAGGACCCAGGTGGTGAAAAAGTTAGTCAAACTACAGCGAGTATGTCTTTACGCCGATTTTAGCAATATTCCAGCCATGTCACGGCGGGATAACAGAGATGGACTTCACACGTTGTACGTATGGAGAAATGGAAACCGGTCTTTGGCGTGACGGGTGAACGCTACAACCACTAGGCTACACCCCCACCCCCAGTCACACCAAAAGGCGAGTCCACGTGCACTGATTTTGTCCTTTTCTACATAGGCACGTTCCAGCGACGACTACAGCCCCGGTAACGACAACTGGAAAATTGGTATATCGTCGATATTTGCAGATGCCATTGGTCTTGCTCCGTTTAAAGATACCTTCTGGACTACTACCAACCAGCCAGGAACTCTTACAGTAAATCCTCTAGCTTCTTGTTCAAACACCGTTCATGATCTAGTTGGTATTTTATGGACCCTGCCTTCTACAGATAATGATTATGAATATTACACAAAGCGGGGATTTTGTTCGCCTTTGTAGTTAAATTCGCAAATGGGATTGAAGTAGTGTAAAACGACTGACCCCTCAGAGGTTATGTAACGGTACATCTTTTCAGAGTGCGGCGTTACCTGAGTCCTGTAACTTTGATCATACAATAATTGTTTATTACATTGTTGATGCCAATCGCCATGAACTCCATACAGCAGGATGGTGGTGGGTTAGGTACCATAGTTACCGAATGTCCCATGGTCCTTTTTATCCTTGCCTCAGGTTGCTGGTGACCTTCAGAAGTTATCATCATTTGTTCGGTACAGTGATACCTATTTATACTTGCATACTAGTTAGCTCAGTAAGTATGTGATTTTCTCGTGTATATTTCTTCCTTTATTGACAGGTTTGTACATAGTGGAAATGAATATAATTGAAGCATACATATTTAATAGTAACGAAATACTGACGATGTGTCTTGAGTTGAACTTTACTACCACGTTAACGTTGACCTCGTTAATATTACGGGTTAGAATTAGACGGATCATGTAGTTGGACTATTGCGGAGGTAGCGTGAAACAAACACACAAAACCAAAGTACGTTGGATTATATAATATGTCCCGTTAATCGAACGTCCCATTCCACAAAAACGAATTCTGTTGATATCCTGAATATTTCAGACAAGTCTGAGCCAAACCCCCTGGTCTCCATCTGACGGTGGCTACTCTCAGCACTGCGGTAGGCGGTTGGGGCCCGGGATTCTGTGACAGGCATGAATGTGTCCTTGATTGAAACGTACGTGGAATCATCCCTTCATTCGTGTGTCTTTTAATTACAAACACGTGAAGATCCGGGTTAGAATCGGTCTTCAGTAACCCATGCTTGTCGTAAGAGGCGACTAACGGGATCGGGTGGTCAGGCTCGCTGACTTGGTTGACACATGTCATCGTATCCCATTTGCATAGATTGATGCGCATGCTGTTGATCACTGGACTGTCTGGCCCAGACTCGATTATTTACAGACCGCCGCAATATACCTGGAATATTGCTGAAAAACAAACCAATCAATGAATGTCATTACAAACCAAGTGATATTACCAGCCTGAGATGATCACATCCAGTATGTTTGGTGATAAACAGCCTTCTCACTAGGTTGGTATTATCAATGTCTTAAAACTACATCCTTATTGTCATATGTACATTTATTGCAACATTGTTGTTTCTTAATTGCCATTGCTGTTTATCACGAAATGATGAAGGCCACGAGACGTCTATTTCCCAAGGGCATCGCAATTCACCGAGAGGCATTCCTTGGGAGTGACACCTGGGAACAGATACTTTTGTTAACTCCAGGAACATCGATAATTGAATAAACTTCAGTCCTCTATACATACAGCGCATGTTTGCTGCAGATGCTGTGATTCAGATGGAAGGATATTAAAACCAACCAAACCAGCTATGGCCATTGATGCTCAAATTCTTCAGGTTGGTCATTAACGTTATAGCCTTCGTAGACATCCTGTATGTTCATTGAATTCTAAAGTTCCAAATCAAGTTGCATGTTGTCTTGACCTTCGAGACCTTCACCACGATCGTGGTCAGCTACCCTTTCCTCGTGGTGGGCTCGAACGCTGACATGTAACCGACGAACACTGGTGTTTAAGCGGTTAAATCTACTTCACTCAGGCTGAGGGTGTCGTTGTCGGCACGGCTACTACAGATGTGTACCCCAGTTAGGTTTCTGTATACAGAAATGTACCCTAAACAACATCAAAATACAGAAACGTACTCTGTACCCTACACGGCGGACGAGTTCATTTTCCGCAACCCCAAACCGAAACCGTATGTAGTTGGCCCCGTTTAACTGATTGCGAGTGATATTGCACACTGTGAAATATGGTCGTTTCTTATATAACGCAATCAAATGCATCTAGTACAACATCATGACAGTTCCGATCAAGAAAACTGCACAGTGCAGTTGGAATGGAACTGTCCTTGGGTACGTTTCTGTATTCTGATTTTGGTAAGGGTACGTTTCTGTATACAGAAACTTACTAGTACATATCTCCGTATACAGAAACCTACCTGGGGTACATATCTGTATACAGAAACCTACCTGGTACATATATCTGTATACAGAAACCCACCTGGGGTACATATCTGTATACAGAAACCTACCTGGGGTACATATCTGTATACAGAAACCTACCTGGGGTACATATCTGTATACAGAAACCTACCTGGGGTACATATCTGTAGTACCTGTGTCGACAACGGCCACTTCAGCTTCACTCACTATCCACTAAAATATTATTACATATAATTGCCAATTGTCTATTTCGTTCAGTCTGCTCTTGGGGGAACCCTTGGCCCTGTGGGTGAAGTCTGGACAACTTATTCCAACATTCAGAACTTCTACTTTGGCATCGTCTTGGCAGCAGCGACAACAAACACCTTCTCCCTGAGACCTTCTCAAGCCACATTTGGAGACAAGGTATTGTCCTCCGTCAGTTCCTCTCTGACCACTTAACGCCACATAGGCTAAGATGAGGTCACCTGTAATACATCCAGGTTGTGAGCGTCCAGTTCTTGGGTGATCAGGTGCGGGTAAATTGATTGCTTTGCTTTGACGATGCTGTTCGTTGCTCGTGATATCAATCACCGGTATGTCTGGTCCAGTTATTTACTGGCCGCCGTGAAAGTTTGCGGCGTAAAATAAGATTAAACCAACACCTATTCCGAGGACTCTGGTAGTACTGACGCTGTGTGTCGACGCGCTGTTTTGTTTGTACCTGATGCGAAACACAAAGTACCATAACAATGATATTAATTAGAATACAAGAAACTACCTTTCGACTGGTAGCATCAACCCTGAGCTGTATGAGTGAGTGAATGGCAGGGCAGCATGTGCGGGAGGATGGGTTCAACACGCGAGTCTTGTCCATAAAGAGTGAGTGAGTGGTTTTAGGCTGTGTTTAGCAATATTCCACCAATATTACGACGGAGGACACCATATAGAGGCTTCACACATTGTACCAATGTTGGGAATCGAACCCAGGTCTTCGGCGTGTCGAGTGAACGCTTAACTACTAGGCTATACCACCGCCTCGAACGTTTTAAGTGGCTTGAACATGAATCCATTTAACGTCGCACACAGCAATATTCCAGCTATATGGCGGCGGTCTGTAAATACTGCAGTGATAAACAACTTGAACATGAATCCATTTAACGTCGCACACAGCAATATTCCAGCTATATGGCAGCGGTCTGTAAATACTTCAGTGATAAACAACTTGAACATGATTCCATTTAACGTCGCACACAGCAATATTCCAGCTATATGGCAGCGGTCTGTAAATACTGCAGTGATAAAACAACATGGACATGATTCCATTTAACGTCGCAACGTCGTACACAGCAATATTCCAGCTATATGGCGGCGGTCTGTAAATACTGCAGTGATAAACAACATGGACATGATTCCATTTAACGTCGCCCACAGCAATATTCCAGCTATATGGCGGCGGTCTGTAAATACTGCAGTGATAAACAACATGAAATGATTCCATTTAACGTTGCACACAGCAATATTCCAGCTATATGGCGGCGGTCTGTAAATACTGCAGTGATAAACAACATGAACATGATTCCATTTAACGTCGCCCACAGCAATATTCCAGCTATATGGCGGCGGTCTGTAAATACTTCAGTGATAAACAACTTGAACATCATTCCATTTAACGTCGCCCACAGCAATATTCCAGCTATATGGCGGCGGTCTGTAAATACTGCAGTGATAAACAACTTGAACATTCGATCTGCGAAACTGGGAACCGATGAAATGTGTCAACCAAGTCAGCGAGCCTGACCACCCGATCCCGTTAGTCGCCTCTTACGACAAGCATGGGTTGTTGAAGAACAATTCTAACCCAGATCTTCACGGGTATGACCCTGGTGACAATCTATAAGGTCTGTTGTTTCCTCTGAAGGAATGTTTTAAATAGAATACTATCCAGCTATCATAGCGGTGCTTCGTTTTTGACACAAACATTTACAGGGTATGTAATTTAGTTGGAGACAAAAGTGCTGTTATTCCATATTGATGTTTAGAAAATATACAGTAGATAATGAAATGTGTATTTGCAGCTGCAGTATGGAAAAGTGTACACACCACAGTCCTGGACGTCGCTCACGGATTTCAACGAGACACAGCCTATAACCATCCCGGCCTGCTCGACACAACATTACTGCCTGTATTACATATCTCCAGTCCTCGTGAACAAGTTAGTACAAGTGTAGCTGGGTCGCTGGGTTAAACCACCACGCTAAAGGTCCCGGTCAGAGACCAACAATATCGTAGCTGGATCGCTGGGTTAAACCGCCACGCTAAATGTCCCGGTCAGAGACCAACAATATCGTAGCTGGATCGCTGGGTTAAACCACCACGCTAAAGGTCCCGGTGAGAGATCAACAATATCGTAGCTGGATCGCTGGGTTAAACCACCACGCTAAAGGTCCCGGTCAGAGACCAACAATATCACGGCGGGGGACACCAAGACTTGGATTCACACATTTTAACCGTGTAGGGAATTGAACCCGGGTTCTCGAAATAAAGTAGCAAAGCTTGAAACACTAGGTACCGCCCAGTTGTAACCCACAAAATCGCCTCTGACCACCATTATACAAGTGCAACCAACTTCTTCTTGGGACCTATGTTTTATCGGAATCCCCGTTGGGGCGCTAGGAAAGCACAAGATGAGATCATCACAACATTACTGTTACGTCATGTAAACATATGCAAAAGTTTAAAACGAGTTATCTTTTGCTGGGTAATTTTCACTTACCTTGAGCATATTGAAATGGGCATGTGTGCCGAAGAAAAAGGAATTAATAGATTTTCATAGATGAGATGTCTAACTTTCCCGATAGCAGTTCTGTATCATTTAAAAAATATAAATTTGGTTTTAATTTAAAATTTACTAAAACTGAAAGCATTTTTTTTAATGCTGACTAAGCAGTAATACAGGGGAGGGGTGCACAATCTTGAGAAAGGTGTGTTTGGGTGCACACTTCATTTTCACGAAAGTCTCAATGGTCATTTAATGAACTTTCAGGACAAACAAAAACCCGTCTGGATCCGCCTATGGTTTACACCCCTCAGTTTAGTTCTGTGAAGATATTACACAAAATCCCAAAGAGCCTAATAGTATAATGTATTTCTATTTCCAGCCCCGAGGTTGTTCTGCTTGGTGAAGTGCCATCTAAGGTGGTGCCAGTATCCCCGCAACGCTTCACTCAGATATCTATAGACACGGATGTCGCCTTGACCTTGACTGGCGGTGTCAAGGAGAACGTCACTGTCTGGTACAGCGTCAGCGGAACGTCCAAAAGTCACACCTGCCAGCTGGGGACAACAGGGGAGGCAACTCTGACACTTCTTGGGGGAATATGTAGACCAAACTAATTATCTATTATCATGTATATGTTTCCGGTTCAATAAAGGGCCTTGATGACGGAATTATCACTCATGATGTAGCTGGACATGTTCGAACTAAACTTTAGCTACATGTCAGTAAAACGCTGTGTGCCCCAAAGAGATTACCTGTAATCGACCTACGAGGAGGAGAAATAGATCAGGACATCATTCAAGCCGACTTGGTGTCATTGTGACCTGACGGTATGTGAGGTTTATATCATTGTGTCGTTGGGTTAATAATCTATCATTGTGCGGTCATTTTCAAGTCAGTTTCTACACGAGCCTCAATTGTCTCATATACATATATCCAGCGCAGTGGCCTGCTGCTGCCTGCAGGCTTTAAAATCTACAGGCCCTGAATGAAATCTGCAGGCCCCAAAAATAGACAACACTGTACACAGTTTCACACTGTTTCTACAAAATCAAGTAGCGAAGCCTATTGCGCAGAGAGAAGTTTTATATTGTTAAAGACTGGTGTTGACATTCCTATGCGCAGAGCGCTGAAATACCGGGAAGTGACACAGTGACTGTGAGTTATCGTAACATGTTGGATCATGGATGATTCCCGAACGTTAATTAAAAAAACATGGGAAAGATTCCAGTTGAAAGAAAAATCACAGATAAATTACTGAAGGCTACAAGGGCCTGCATATATTTGAAACTGCCGGCCCGATACAATAACAACCGGCGCTGGGCCTCCGGGCCGTGGCTAGTAAAAATCTAGTCGGGCCAGTAAATCTCCACAGTGACTGGTCCGACTGGCTAGTGAAGTTTCATGGGGTCATTTTGTAAATATATCACTCTCTCCGACTGTTATAACACAATTTTAAATCATGCAAGATTATGGCCTGATACAAATGTTCATCATATTAGCAGGTTAATGATGTAACCCGTGTCATGCAGACAATATCTTATTCTCAACTATTTTTGTAATCTTTGGCTTAGTTTCTACATTCGAATTTTGAGCTAGTGAATTATTTTGTGGGCTAGTAACTTTCAGACATAGCTCGCCCGACTGGCTCGCAAAATTTAGAAACTATTTCGCACAGTCATATGTCATGTCTAAATATAGTAAGCTAACGTTACTGGCGGCGAATACATGTAAACATTGATGATGCGGTATAAAATAATATTCATTCGTTCACGTGTTATTACTGACATATACCTCAGAACTCGTAAGAAACTAATTATGCAGATAAGAAACTAATTATGCAGATAAGAAACTAATTATGCAGATTTTACATAAGTAGCCATCACATTAATTACAATGTAAAACCAAAATTACATCAAAACGGCATTTTTGTGAAAATGGCAAAGACACTTAAGGGAAGACCTCGACATTTAACATTGGTAACTGTCAACCTTTACAGATCTGGTCCCCTAAGAACGATGATATGTCTCCTATTAAACTACTAACATCACAAATTGAGGTTGTATCTTCGGATGACTATCTTACCTCATCAAGTTGAGCATCGGTAGTTGTGAATGGTCGACACCCGGTGTCCTTCCATTGACACACATTCAGATATTCGTGTATAACAGGTAACACAGGACAGATTCATTATAGGAATAACCTCAGAAGCATTACCAAGACCTATTTTGTATGTGTATCTTTAGTAGGGCTGCGCAATATAACCGGTTTATCGGTATTTACCAGTTCAGACATGAAAACGATACGTATTGCGATACGCTGATCGAAAACCGGTATTTTGACATGCATTCGGAAAACTTCGTACTTTCGGAAATCTTCGGATATTTCCGTTTTTCGCGCTGGACGTCACGCATCTGTTGCAAATTGGAGAAATGCCAGGCCAAAGGCTTCAGTATCGCAGCATTTTGGATTGAAAAAGTTCACGGTTGATGGAACTATTGATAAGAGTAACGTGGTATGTAAAATATGCAATGCTAAAGTGAAATGCTCAAGCGGGACGATGAAAAGTTTTTATTTAAGCTTAATCAAGCATAGTGATTTTGTTCTTTTCTTTTTCTTATTTTATTTTATTTGTTTATTTTTTATTTTTTTTGCTTTAAAAATCAAGCATTAACTCGAATATAAGTAGTTTTTTTTGTTAAAAACACTTCTTGCAATACCCAACCTTAATCTTTAGTCAGCAGTGACACCCGTCTGGAACAAGTCAGTGAGAGAGTAAATATGCTTTTTTACGCCGCTTTTAGCAATATTCCAGCAATGACCAGTGCGGACACCACAAATGGGCTTCACACATTGTACCCATGTCGGGATTCGAACCCGGGTTTTCCGCGTGACGAGCGAACGCTTTGACCACTAGGCTACCCTACCGCTCCAGTGACCTATGTGTGAAGCGTATTTCTGGTGTCCCTCGTATTGATATTGCTGCAATATTGCTAAAAGGTGGCCTGAAACTAAACTCACTCGCTCCCCTTAAGTCACTTTGTGTAACCAGGTTGGGTGCGTGCCGTACTTAGTGGGGGCGGTGGGGTAGTCTAGTGGTTAAAGCGGTCGCTCGTCACGCCAAAGACCCTGGTTCTGTGTGAAGCCCATTTCTGGTGATATTGCTTGAACATTGCTAAAAGTGGTGTAAAATCATAGTATTACTCACTCACTCACTCACTCCGTACCCAGTAGACAGGTGCTTTCACCAACCAATGAACCTGGTCCACATTCGAGTATTTACAGGTACTGACATTGATCTGCATTGATCCTGTTAGTTACAATGAGAGAATGTCAAACCCAGCCACATTTAGCAAGCTATTATGGACGTGTATAACAATGGCAAATGAATGATGAGATGCATTTGTGGCCTTGAACAGTATACATGTAGGTTACTTATCGGCATCTCAACTTCAAATGGCAGGAAGGTGTCGCTTGATCTTGTTTCTGTATTCATATCTGACTTTGATGGAAATGTTTCGTAACTCCTTATCATAACACTTCAGGATTATATATGTCATAGTTGAGGGCCTATCAACTTGTTACCCATCTAACACATCTCTTACAATTCCCCCGGAAGGACCCGGAGGTAAAATTGATCCTCGTCAGTCTATAGTGGCAATAAAAGGGTTTTAATGGGTTTGATTGTTGATTGCTCACATGGCATGGATCTTGAACTCGACTATCGTCGTCATAAAGGTGGACTACTGATTGCTTGTAGTAATATCACAACTTTGTTGAACGCAAGCCCCAGGCGATGGAGGTCTCAAACGTTAACCACGTCGGTGAAAACTCCAAGAACGAAAACCCGTGAAGATCCGGGGCTAGAATTGCGAATTTCTAACCCGGATCTTCTTCGGCAACCCATGCTTGTCGTAAGAAGCACTTACGGGATCGGGTGGTCAGGCTCGCTGACTTGGTGGACACAGGTCATCGTTTCCCAGCTGCGTAGATCGTTGCTCATGCTGTTGATCACTGGATTGTCTGGTTCAGACTCGATTATTTACGCTGAGCACTATGTTAAACTTCAAACCAACTGTTAGGTTGTAGTTTGGAAAGTGTTATATTGCCAGGCTCACGAAATCTCGTCGGCGAGATTTTATATTCAACATGGCGGTCTCCATAGTAACTAACAACTACACAAGAACGGGCAATCGGGATCCAAGCCCCATCATAGGATTCTGGCGCGCCTAAGGGACGCAAATCTGCTTCACTACATGCATACCATGCATGAAATACTCACCTGCACCAATCTGTGATGCAGTGGCATCAGCCATGGAGATATCCATCTTGTGATCCTCTTGTAGTGAGGAGAAGCAGAGCCGAAGATGCGCCCCAGAACACAAGACAACAGGATACCAATAGACAAAACAATCTGCTGACCCGTGACCATAATGACCGGTCAAGATGGTTTCGTCAGTATTTCAGAATAGTCAGGGGTTAAGATTTCTTTTAGGAGCCAACGAAACGTACACTGGCCTGTGGTTTTAATAAACATGTGTGTGATACAAGGCTCCTTAAATGGTACAATTTGTCATGACAAACAGATATAGAACGGTGTGTCTTTTTTGTAAATCATCTCATGTTAAGTGATCGAACTTCTTATGTTCGAATATGGCACTTAGCATGCGATAGAAGCAAGTACTGTTAGACATCGACTTACACTAAACGGAGAGTACTCTGCGGAAATACGATACGATGAGGCTGGTTGTTTTAAACATGCAGAGTATCCAAGATACAGGTCATGGGATCTTCTTTCATCTCACTTAATCTTTTCTAAAGTATGTACATTTTTATTTATATATACAATGGGTTCGTCGAGGTTGTATCACTTGAGTGAGATAAACGATGGACGAGTGATCGATTATGTATATGTAACAAGCTTAAAATCAAGTGTTTCTGCTTGAGACTTGAGTGTCTTTTGTCAATTTTAACATAACATAACGGTCCATTTGTATAGCGCTAGTTCTATGCTCAATGCACGCTCAAGCGCACAGTTGAGAGAAGACTCAGGGAAGAAAAGCTTGTCTGAAAACATGGGTTTTATGGCTTGTTTTGAAAATTGATAGAGTTCCTGAGAAACGGATCAACTGAGGAAGAGAGTTCGAACATGAGGCGGCGGCAAATGAGGCGAGGTGAAATTGGGTTTAACGTTGTGCTTGAGAATATTTATGCGTGTGTATGTGTATGTGCGGTTGCTTGTACTAGCCCAGACTGAAGCTGGTTTTATAGTGCTAGCCCACTGAGATACCATGCCGCAGTGAAGCATGAATACCCCACTCAGACACATTATACTGACTGTGAGCCGACCAGTCCTTGTTGTACCCAATAATGCCGAGCGCCAGGCAGGGACCAACAAGTACCATTTTTAACGTCTTTTGGTATGACGCGGTCGGGGATCGAACCCGCGACCTTCCGCTCTCCGGGCGGACGCTCTAATCACTACACCACGGAGGCGGTCCCAAAGGCAAATGAACGTTGATCATAAGTTGTTGTTCTGCTTAGACGCACTGAGGAGTTGCTTTCAGAGCACAGAGAAATGTACACATTTCTTTTGGTGAAAATGGATTTTACAAAAATCTGTTTGTACTTTATAAGTCATTGCAGATTTAGCCTCCACACAGTGAGTGAGTGACCGAGTTTAATTTTACGCATCTTTTAGGAATATTCCAGCAATATCACGGGGGGGGACACTAGAAATAGGCTTCACACATTGTACCCATGTGGGAAATCGAACCCGGGTCTTCGGCATGACGAGCGAACGCTTTAACCACTAGGCTACCCCACCGCCTTCAGCTTCCACATAGACCAACACTCTCCTCATAACCACTGTCTCAGTGTATAAAGCCTGCCAGAGTTTGTTTCACAACGCAATCGTAGCTTACTCCAATGTTTACACATAGATTATGATAGTCGTATACAGCTGCGGTCACTTTGTTAATTTGTTGTGTTTGTTTGTCGTTTTGCGCCGCACTCAGCAATATTCCATCTGTCTGGCGGCGGTCCGTAAATAATCGAGTCTGGACCAGACATTCCAGTGATCAAAAGCATGAGCATCGATCTACGCAATTGGGAAACGATAACCTGTGTCAACCAAGTCAGTGAGTCTGACCACCCGATCCCATTTATGAAATTGTAATGGAACCTTAAAACCATAATGGCAAAGATTTATACAAAGTCTCATCAGATTTGGTTCAATAGTCACCGACAAACATGTTCCAAGATTTTGAATAACTTTTACGGAGCCATGAATCACCATATTTCCAATCATCTTAATTTATAGGATTCATCTTTTTAAGTTGTATTGTTCTCCATTATAGTGAGTGAGTGAGTGAGTTAAAAAGTCACCTCGACAGTATATCAGACATATCGTGACTATGAATGTTGTAAATTTGTAAATGTATACATGAAATAAAAACAAACTTATATACTTACCTGTCTTCGAAGAACAGTAAAGTAGCTAGTCTATCACAGATGTACACTTAAAACTAGCGTACAACCATAAAACACTATTTCTAAGTTCAACGGTATAACAAGTGAAGGTAGATCACTATACTAGGGACCATGGGGACTTACAGTGCATTTGCTTCCTGCATGGACGTTCTCCATTATAGATTATCAGGTGTAATACATCTATTGTCTATAGCATGCACACACATGCGTAATACACACAAAAATCGTAATGTTGATGATTCTTATGTTTAGTTTTTTAATATCGTTATATCAACAATTCCAACTTGAATAAACCATGATGTTCGAGAAGTGACCATAACTTATAATTGCAAAGTACCAACTTTCAGACAGAGATTGTCACAGGATCTAGTCTACTTTCAATCCATGTCGCAATTGTCCACGCATATTGATAATGATAAGATAGTTTTATAAACAATAACCGACATATATGGGCTTATCAACCCTACATTTGTAACACAGATATAGCAACTACACACCTTGAAAACACGTAAAAGCTGTGATAAGATTATGAACTGTATAAAGGAGTTTCACAAAGGACCTAGTTCTCGTACCAACAGCTTGGCACCATGGCGAGAGTAACATTTGCACTTCTGTTAATGATGTCATCAATGGCAAGTTCTTTATCGACAGAAAACATATTGGTGAAGACGAACAAGGTCATGCAAGAAATTGATGATATGTTTGTCGGGTTCACGTTGGACACGTACTTACTTCGGGTTGGATGGGGGCAATTCAACTTCAGGTAAGCGTTGATCGGGACGACATAGTGACGTCCCCTGTCCTCTAGCAAGACGTGTTGGTCGACGGTTTGTCTATAAGGACGACAACGCTCGATCTCACAATGCTCGAATCGTCAGTGCTTACCTCCTTGACCCGTAAAGGTCCGGGTTAGAATATTGATCTTCAGTCACTCATGCTTGTCGTAAGAGGCGACTAACGGGATCGGGTGGTCAGGCTCGCTGACTTGGTTGACACATGTCATCGTATCCCAGTTGCGTAGATCGATGCTCATGCTGTTGATGACCGGATTGTCTGGTCCAGACTCGATTATTTACCGACTGCCGCCATATAGCTGGGATATTGCTGAGTGCGTCGTAAAACTAAACTCACTCACTCACTCACATACCTCCTTGGGCCAGCAATGAGCCCAGACCTTCCCCCCATTGAACATAGGATATGAGCGAGTGAGTTAAAATTTTACGTCACAAGGGCAATATTTCAGCAATATCGTGACGAGAATTTGAATATAAATACTAAATCCTTTTAAAGCCTGTCATGGATGGACAGTGTTACAGTGGAAAAAACTAGAATACCACAGATACAATTTAAAACTACTTGATAGCAATTAAAGGAAAACATGGGATATGATTGGTCGACGTGCGTTAACGTCATGGCCGCCGACAACGTTGGCTCAACTGCAGAGGAGTGGACACGCTCCTCAACCCGCCAATCGACGCCTCATACTTTGTATGCCTTGTCAAATGAGTGAATGTCTCACAAATCGCTGCCGTATTATGCACTACAACTCTGAAATCTTACCCCTGTGGTCGGTCATCTACTGTCATGCTTCATCACTTCACTGATTTCTCTATTTGTTTATCATAAGCATACAACGATTACAAGAAACTAATTACTCCCTACATTTTTGTAATCGTAAGTAATTTTCAGAGTATATCCTCTTTTTTAATTAATAATTGATGCATAATTAATGTATGACAGGCGTGGTATTTCTCCCACATGTATTTTATTGTTATGATATAATGTGTAATACCATTTTAAGCAGTGTTTAAACTAATGCCAATTGCTTATCAGCTCCCCTGATGAAACCTGATGAAAGAAATGTTTCCCTGTTATATCCTTATTGTTCATCAGCTCCCCGAGAGCCTTGAACCTGATGAAAGAAATGGTTCCCTGTTAATCCTTATCGTTCATCAGCTCCCCGAAAGCCTTGAACCTGATGAAAGAAATGTCTCCCTGTTAATCCTTATCGTTCATCAGCTTCCCGAGAGCCTTGAACCTGATGAAAGAAATGGCTCCCTGTTATATCCTTATTGTTCAACAGCTCCCCGAAAGCCTTGAACCTGATGAAAGAAATGTCTCCCTGTTAATCCTTATTGTTCATCAGCTCCCCGAAAGCCTTGAACCTGATGAAAGAAATGTTTCCCTGTTAATCCTTATTGTTCATCAGCTCCCCGAAAGCCTTGAACCTGATGAAAGAAATGTTTCCCTGTTATATCCTTATTGTTCAACAGTTCCCCGAAAGCCTTGAACCTGATGAAAGAAATGTCTCCCTGTTAATCCTTATTGTTCATCAGCTCCCCGAAAGCCTTGAACCTGATGAAAGAAATGTTTCCCTGTTATATCCTTATTGTTCAACAGTTCCCCGAAAGCCTTGAACCTGATGAAAGAAATAATTCCCTGTTATATCCTTATTGTTCAACAGTTCCCCGAGAGCCTTGAACCTGATGAAAGAAATAATTCCCTGTTAATCCTTATTGTTCATCAGCTCCCCGAGAGCCTTGAACCTGATGAAAGAAATGGCTCCCTGTTATATCCTTACCGTTCATCAGCTCCCCGAAAGCCTTGAACCTGATGAAAGAAATGTCTCCCTGTTATATCCTTATTGTTCATCAGCTCCCCGAGAGCCTTGAACCTGATGAAAGAAATGTTTCCCTGTTAATCCTTATTGTTCATCAGCTCCCCGAAAGCCTTGAACCTGATGAAAGAAATGTTTCCCTGTTATATCCTTATTGTTCAACAGTTCCCCGAAAGCCTTGAACCTGATGAAAGAAATGTCTCCCTGTTAATCCTTATTGTTCATCAGCTCCCCGAAAGCCTTGAACCTGATGAAAGAAATGTCTCCCTGTTATATCCTTATTGTTCATCAGCTCCCCGAGAGCCTTGAACCTGATGAAAGAAATGGCTCCCTGTTAATCCTTATTGTTCATCAGCTCCCCGAGAGCCTTGAACCTGATGAAAGAAATAATTCCCTGTTAATCCTTATTGTTCATCAGCTCCCCGAGAGCCTTGAACCTGATGAAAGAAATGTCTCCCTGTTATATCCTTATTGTTCATCAGCTCCCCGAGAGCCTTGAATCTGATGAAAGAAATGTCTCCCTGTTAATCCTTATTGTTCATCAGCTCCCCGAGAGCCTTGAACCTGATGAAAGAAATGGCTCCCTGTTAATCCTTATTGTCCATCAGCTCCCCGAGAGCCTTGAACCTGATGAAAGAAATGGCTCCCTGTTAATCCTTATTGTTCATCAGCTCCCCGAGAGCCTTGAACCTGATGAAAGAAATGGCTCCCTGTTAATCCTTATTGTTCATCAGCTCCCCGAGAGCCTTGAACCTGATGAAAGAAATAATTCCCTGTTAATCCTTATTGTTCATCAGCTCCCCGAGAGCCTTGAACCTGATGAAAGAAATGTCTCCCTGTTATATCCTTATTGTTCATCAGCTCCCCGAGAGCCTTGAACCTGATGAAAGAAATGTTTCCCTGTTAATCCTTATTGTTCATCAGCTCCCCGAAAGCCTTGAACCTGATGAAAGAAATGTTTCCCTGTTAATCCTTATTGTTCAACAGTTCCCCGAGAGCCTTGAGCCTGATGAAAGAAATGGCTCCCTGTTAATCCTTATTGTTCAACAGTTCCCCGAAAGCCTTGAACCTGATGAAAGAAATGTTTCCCTGTTAATCCTTATCATTCATCAGCTCCCTGAGAGCCTTGAACCTGATGAAAGAAATGTTTCCCTGTTAATCCTTATTGTTCATCAGCTCCCCGAAAGCCTTGAACCTGATGAAAGAAATGTTTCCCTGTTAATCCTTATTGTTCAACAGTTCCCCGAAAGCCTTGAACCTGATGAAAGAAATGTTTCCCTGTTAATCCTTATTGTTCAACAGTTCCCCGAAAGCCTTGAACCTGATGAAGGCCATGGCTCCCTGTTATATTCGAGTGGGGGGATCACTAGCAGAGAGCCTAGTGTTTGACCCTAATGCCGGTCCAGTAACGCACGTGCCTCCCCTTGGACAACCATTTAAACTCACTCGTAAGTTCATTTAACTTCTCAACCTTTACACTCAAATGCTATGATTGCATTTATTTTTTCAATGTATGTTTGTTCCTTTAAACCACATTCGGTTGATACCGCAGCTATGGTTAAAGTGTTCGCTCGTCGGTCCGGGTTCGATTCCCCACAAGGCCGGTCTTGCAGGACATATCTGGTGTTCCCCGCCACGTTATTGATGGAATATTGCTAAAAGCGGCGTAAAACATTCAATCACTCACTCACTCACCATAAGTAGTAAATGGTGTTACAAATATCTGCAGTTGCTTCATCTGGGACTCCCTGAGAGCGGAAGGTCGCGGGTTCGATCCTTGTCTGCGTCATTTCAAAAGACGTAAATATGGTACTTGTTGGTCCCTGCCTGGCGCTCGGCATTAATGGGTATAACAAGGACTGGTCGGCTCGGAGTCAGTATAATGTGTCTGTGTGGGGTATTCATGCTTCACTGCGGCATGGTATCTCAGTGGGCTAGTACTATAAAACCAGCTTCAGACTGGGCTAGTACAAGCAGCCGCACATACACATACACACGCATGCACGTCGTCATATGAGCGAAATATTCTTAAGTACAACGTTAAACCTATTTCACCTCACCTCACCTCACCTCACCTCACCCATTTGTGACTATTTATAGCTACGCGGTGGAAAGAGCTCAACGACTTTATACAGCATGCTGGACTGAAGTTGATATTTGCCTTCAATGCCCTTCTACGGAACAATGACCTGTGGGATCCTACGAATGCCGAGCTGCTGATGAACTACTCGTCTCAGAAGCATTACGACATCGCCGGCTGGGAGCTTGGAAATGGTAGGAACTCATATATACATAATATAAGCTGTTCAAGTAAATTCGGTATTCACCTACTTGCATTATGCTAATGAGTCATCTGTTGCTTAAACCCACATGCTAATGTGTCATCTGTTGCTTAAACCCGAAGTCTGCACGGTTGTTCCTGTAAAAAGGCTAGGCAAACAAGTGATGAATATCATGAGCACTACGTTTACGATGACACACAATACCGTCATCGAATCTGACGACCAGATTAATTGAATCACCTCTTGATATGACATTCCCGAGACTTCCGGTCACAGAAAGTAATTGTTGGAGTCCTATGGAGGAATACACACACTGTATTAAATGGTTTGACGGTGACATAATTTACTTGAATTATGTAAAAAAAAGTCCATAAAGAAGAGACAGTGATGGAACTTCACTGATAGGACTACGCTTATGATCTTGTGTGAAGAAAGCGTTCTTCACACAAGTGCTGACCCGGGTTAGAATTGATCTTCAGTAACCCGTGCTTGTCGTAAGCGGCGACTAACGGGATCGGGTGGTCAGGCTCGCTGACTGGCTTGACACATGTCATGGTTTCCAAATTGCGTAGATCGATGCTCATGCTGTTGATCACTGGATTGTCTGGTCCAGACTCGATTATTTACAGACCGCCTTCATATACATGTAGCTAGAATATTGCTAAGTGCGGCGTAACATAAATCCTTTCCACTCCGCTCCACTCCACTCCGCTCCACTCACACAACTGCTGGTTATGACATGATAGAAAGTATGATAGACCCAATTCCCCTAGTGTTTCTAAACATGGACAACGGACCCAGAATGCTGCTAAAGATGTGAACTCTTTCATTGCTCTAAGCTTGAAAGCTTCCAATACGTTCATCTCAAAATCATTACTCATCGGTCCCATCCCCAATGAAATGCTCAATCATTATTCCCACAATGCCAATCATACGTCACAGCTTTGTACCAACAGTTTTTATCAGTATCTATCGTTCTTATCTGGACCCGTCCCTCCACAGAGCCGGACCTGTATGTACGGAATGGACGGATAAATGTCACGGGGGCAATGATGGGCGCTGATTTCACGGAACTCCGACAGATTCTGGACAAATCCCCTTATAAAGCCAGCCTCCTTATTGGTCCAGATATGACCCCCCTTGACGGATACCGGGATCCAATGATGCGAGAGTAGGTAGAATGCACGAGACAAGGTTGTGTTGGAATAAATCATATTTGTAATGGTGCTGATGGGTCTCACCAAATGGGATGACGTCCAAGAACAGCATCACTTATCTCTCGCAATTAAGCTGAAAAGCCTTGATATACCTGGGATACTGCTCCAGGCAGCGTTAAAACTACCTCACCACTAACTTTCTTTTTGTAGATGGCGGTATAGTAGCGCTACTATATACATAGAACGTTTCCAATTGGTCACGGGTTTAGGTCAGTCAGTGCAGATGAGAATTTGTTCTTTCTGTCGTGTCATGGGCCTCTGAAATTGGTTAAAAGCGAAGATTGGTCTGTTAACATCTTACTGGTGCGCGTGAATATCCTCAAAGGGGAGGTGTGTTGCTTTGATGCAAAGGGTAATCTTGTTGCTTTAGTTGACAAGGGAAGGCCTGATGCTTTGGGTGTTCCATATTTCATGATAACAATATACACTTTTGTACAGGTTCCTCAGCCATGGTGGAGCTTCAGCTGTTGATGTCCTCACAATTCATCAGTACGTTTTCCCGTTATTTCAAAAACTCTAAATTTCGAATTTTTATATATTGTTCTCCCCACTAAAAGACAGAGCTAATGCTGTACCATGTCTGTCCATCGGAGTTCGTAAACATCACACCCCCCACCCCCACCCCACCACCCCTCACGAAAACCTGTTCCTGTGAAGCCACCCATGCTCTTCCAACAATCCAAATCTGATCAAGCAGCCATATTTGAAAACCTGCTTGTTCAAGAGTCTGACTCAAATTTGACCTTACGCTGTTACCAGCATTTTACATTTCCTCTCATGTGCAAATTTGACACATTTTGTTAAATTGTTATGATTTCAGTGTATTTTAGCAAGTTTATTGGCCGTGGTATTTATGCAGAAAATATTCGAATTGTAATTTGAAAGCAATCAACATTTGTAGCATACATTTAGCTGTTCTTGCTGAAATGTAAACGACAGTATTGCCATGAGCTGCAAGTGCTACTGTACTTTTTTAAAAGAATTTCTTTAACATCAAAACATCATTTATCATCAGTGGACAGTGTCGGTGTCTATTTGTCAACAGCTATTATTTCAACGGCCATACTGCCCATGAGGGGGACTTCCTGTCCCTGTGGTGGCTCAATAAGCTGGCTTCCAGAATGATCCACGCTGTAGATCTCATCAACGACTATCACCCAGTCAGGCCTCTGTGGCTGGGGGAGACATCCACCGCATGGTCAGGAGGAGCCCTGCACCTCTCGGATGCTTATGCAGCTGGGTTTTTGTGAGGATATTTGTTTATTTGCTGTCCAAAGCCGCACTTAGCATTGTGCAATGTATGACGGTGGTCTGTGAATAGCCTGGACCAGGGAGTCGGGTGATTGGCATCTTAAGGATTGAATTGCTGGGATACGATGGAATGTGTCAACCAAGTCAACGAGAGTGACCACCCGATTCTATTTGTCTCCTCTTTTAACAAACATAACGCAACTATGGGTTGAGGACCAATTCTTCATGCGACTTTTTCAGAAAGTATATTTTTAGTGTTGACGGTTCTTTGTGACAGGTATACGAGGGGTGTCACAAAAGTAGTCGGCCTCACCTAGAATATTATTCAAATGCAGCTGTTTTTATGTGTTATTTTTTATCTGTTTTATTTTTTATCAACCTCAAGCAAATTGCGTTTGCCATGTTCTAGCCTCACGATCCCCATTTTGTTTGACTCTTTATCTTGATAACCCCCAACCCCCCCCCCAAAAAAAATAGAACACATGTGAAATCTGCAATAAATGCACAACAAACTTCAACAAGCAAATGTACAAGAAACATTTTGTGTGTTTGAGATAGGCAGAAGTCCTCTAGTATCAAACGTAGATAGATATTACAGTACATAATGCAATTTGAAACTACAATCGCTTGTTAAAGTGGATCTTTTACATGTCTTCTGAATGCCATGACGTCTTCGATCAAAACTACCTCCGAGAATAGTGTTATGTCATATTACGGTTTCTGTTTTGTCAAGATCGTAATTTCCGAAGGAATTGGTAAAGAGAGAAATTAAGTCGTATTGTTTTAGAAAGCTGGCATCTAGCTGTCTCAGGAATTCACCTTGACCTCGTTGTGAAATCTCATCTGATTTTCATGATTTTACAGATTTGTATTCAATCAGTGTGAAAAAAAAAACCCTGATTTTAATGACTGTGAATCGTGAAACTGAATCACTAGAGACGAAGTGAGCATTGATGACAATTCAATTAGGAAATCAATTCAACAGAAGTTTGGTGAAGCCGCAGTTTGATTTTCTTTGAAGATGGTTGGACAAGCTTGGCGTCTGTGCCAGATATGGCATCAAAGGCGTCTTGAGACAGTCTCTTTATGGCGGCAACTATGGAGTACTGGAGTCCAGTATGGACCCAAACCCTGTAAGTATGATTTGTGAACGCTACAGTCAAAATTATTCCAGCCTCGAGTCTGGACCAGACAAACCAAAGTACCAAGTTCAGGGCCGTCGTTGGTTCAATAGCAAATGTTGCCAGTCACCAATCGGCTTAGTATGTTCGCTTGTACAAGAAGAGGTGAGGTGACGAGAAATGGGATTTAACGTTGTACTTCAGATTATTTCGCTCATATGACGACGTGCATGCGTGTGTATGTGCCGCTGCTTGTACTAGCCCAGACGTAAGCTGGTTTTATAGAGCTAGCCCACTGAGATACCATGCCGTAGTGAAGCATGAATACCCCACCAGACACATCATACTGACTCCGAGCCGACCAGTCCTCGTTATACCCATTAACGCCGAGCGCCAGGCAGGGACCAACAAGTACCATATCTGAACGTCTTTTGGTATGACGCAGGGATCGAAACGCGACCCTCCGCTCTCCGGGCGGACTCTCTAACCAATACACCACGGAGGCGGTTGTTCATCAAGAAAAGGTTGTTATGCAGTGTAGGTCGTGAGGTGACAACTGTGGCTCCAGTATCGGTTCATACGAATCGGCAGGTCTGATTGATCTGTTTCTTTGACATCACGACTTACATGCCTTTGCATGTGTTTGTGACATTGTTGACAGGTGGCTCTGATTGGACCGGATACGCTTATCTTTTCACGAACATCTGGTCTCATTACTATATAAATAGCGATCCATAACATCTGGTCTTGATCTGAATCATACAATCCACTCCACAGTTGGAAGAGATTTCTTATGCATAGGAAAATATTTTATCGCTGTAATCTGGTACATGTGGACCGAGTCCATGCCTCACCTGTATGGAATACCAGAAAGGATATCGTGGCGTTGTCGTAAAATCAACCAAAGTGCGACAACTGTCGCAATGTTGCGCTTTGAATTACACATTTTGTATTCATCAATGCGACATAATGACAATTTCCAAGGACAAAATATGTCGCCTTGACGCCCTTTGGTTAATATTGCCACTTTTTGCTTGTTTTTGTGAGGGTGACAATGCAACAACGCGACAATGTCCCTTCTTGGATTCCATAAGCCTGAATATGTAAATTGAGCCTTAAGCATTATTCCTGTTTATTAAGGATTACTGGTTGACCCTGCTCTACAAGCGTCTGGTTGGAAATAAAGTGTTCGATGTCACATCTCCTTCCAAGTTTGTCCGGGTGTACGCTCACTGCACTAAGATGAAAAAGTAGGTGGGCATTTCAAAAAAACATACATCCTCTGTGTATACTGTCTCACGAATCATCAATATGTTTTTATACTGTCAGTCGATATGACATTAATTTTGAACCCATTCACTCCTTGGTGTTATTTTGTGTCAGAGAATTTCATTTACAATTGAACCACGAAAACATTAAATTCTGCCGCAAAAAATTAATTGCAAATGTGTACAGTGAAAAACATCAAAAGGCCTGAATGCATGAAACCATTTAAACAACATCGTGTCACCCGAGTAATGCCGAGTAGTGATATAGAACCATAATAATTGACTCATCAATCATTTTCTTTGAAAGGCAGGGGCGATGGGGTAGCCTAGTGTTTAAAGCGTTCGCTCGTCACGCCGAAGGCCCGGGTTCGATTCCCACATGGGTACAATGTGTGAAGCCCATTTCTGATGTCCCCGCTGTGATATTGCTGGAACATTGCTAATGGCGGCGTAAAACCTAACTCGCTCACTCTTTGAAAGGTAAATTATTTTTAGACCCACAGCAATTTTGTTCCGGACATCCATTGAAGAATATCGATTTTTTTTTAGAATTCCGATATTTCAGGATGTACTTTTCGGTCTGTTGTTCGGTCTAGAAGGTGACATTGTCTTAAAGAGCATATCGAGTTAATGGAGTTCGACTTCAAGACATTTTCCACCCCTAGCATGTACCACTACAATCCCGGAAGCGTCACTGTATATGCGATGAACGTTAACAACGACTCGGCTGTCCTGAGATTCCCTCACATGCTGGGTCAAGGTCATCTGGATGTCTTCTGGCTCACACCCCAACGTGGCAGCCTTAGGGCAAAGTAAGTGGTGCCACGACTGAAGCCAATTTCTGACCGTTTGCTCTTTCTTATTATATGTTAATCGAGCCATTGCCAGACAACCGTTCTACCTATCTGTGAAGATCCAGGTTGATACTGATCTTCAGTAACCCATGCTTGTCGTAAGAGGCGACTAACGGGATCGGGTGGTCAGGCTCGATAACTTGGTTGACGCGTCATAGTATTCCCATGGCGTAGATCCGTGCTTATGCTGTTGGTCATTGGATGTTTTAGTCCAGACACTATTATTTCAAGGTCGTTGCCATATATCTAGAATATAGCTGAATGTGCCGTTAAATATAAAAAAACAACAAAACAAAACCATATTTGTCACGTGAGATTGGAGAGAAAAGAGAGAAGAGTGCGGTTGCCATTACGTGTAAGTTCGGGCGGTGGGGTAACGTAGTGGTTAAAGCGTTCGCTCGTCACGCCGAAAACCCGGGTTCGATTCCCAACATGGGTACAATGTGTGAAGCCCATTTCTGCTGTCCCCCGCTATGATATTGCTGGAATATTGCTAAAAGCGGCGTGAAAACATACTCACTCACTCATTCGGGACAAGACACGTGTGTTGAGCCCATCCCCCAGGCCATGCTGCCCTAAACTCACCCACTCACATGTAAGTTCATATTTCAGAGTCGTGGAATTGAATGGTAAAGCCATAACATATACCAATAATGTCATCCCACCTCTACAACCAAAGACAGTCACATCCGGGTCAGTGACAATCCCCTCCTCGTTCTTTCGGCTTCATCGTGGTACCAAACGCAGACCTCGCCGCCTGCAAGTCACAGAGCCAGGGACCAGTCATTGGCTGAAACAGGAGTTTGATCTTGTAACTGTTAAAGGTTGTGCAATATAAACACAACAATTGTATTTGTAAATCTCATCTTGTCTCGGGATTTCCCGGCCTGCGTCGTCAGGCACACTGCAGTCGCTTACGTTTACGTAAATTAACGCCAGCGTAGGGCATTCTTGTTCATGACATAGCGCCGGACAGTCGGATGTTAACCAGAAATTTGCGTCGGAGTATACGTTTTAGTGAGATTCAGTTTCAAAGAAAAGACACAGGGGTGTGGGAAGGGGGGAGGGAGGGGGGAATGCAAATGTCAAAGGTAATCGATATTAACTTCATCAAAGCAACAAAACCGTTCTGTGGTTCTTCAGTGGTCAGCAATAAATGCTTGTCGTATGAGGCGACTGACGGGATCGGGCGACCGTTTTGATGCATGTCATCGTGTCCAGACTGCTTAGGTCCATGCTCATGATGTCAATCACTTGTCAGGTCCAGACTGGACATGATCTGAGTGCGGCGTTATTAATCAACAATCGAACAAATCAGTAGAGAAGGATACTAGAGCATAATGACAGCTCGAGACATCAGTTCCTTTAGAACCTTGGGCGGTATTCTAAAAAAAAAAAGTCTTAGATTTTTCTTAAGTTTTGTGTTAAGGTTTTAAAAATTGACTTAGCTAAGTCAGAAACTCAAGTTCGTATTCATAAAGTGACTTCCAAAACTTAGCTTAGTCCTCAAAAGGGTTACCTCTGGGACGGTAAATTCTTCTACTGGCATATCTGGCAGCCATTTTTGTCAACTGACTTAAAAGTTACATAGAGTTAAGCCTAGCTAAAAGCAGGCTTAGGATTTAAGTCGAAAATTACACAAACATAAATCCAATGCTTTTTGTGAATATGACTAAGAAAAAAACATAAGTCTTAAGTCAAAACTTAAGTTTTTATTTGGAACTTAAATCATCTTTAGACTTGAGTCCTTTTAAGAATACCGCCCCTGGACATAGTTTTTATCGGGACATGAAGGTGCGGTTGGGTTGTCTCATGGTGACAGCGTTCGCTCGTCACGCCGAAGACCCGGGTTCGATTCCCACATGGATACAATGTGTGAAGCCCATTTCTGGTGTCCCCCGCCGTGATATTGCTGGCGTATTGCTAAAAGCGGCGTAAAAACATACTCACTCACTCATTCGGGACAAGACTCGTGTGTTGAGCCCATCCCCAGGCCATGCTGCCCTGTATTATTGTCTATGTATCGACAATATAAACAACACGTATCTACCAAGACAGCAAATCAATACTATTACGTTAGGATAACAACGCCCCTAGAACCTCATCAGTGTATGTTCACAAAACTAGTCCATGCAGATAAACATTCAATATTTTCTCCTTATATATAGCATGTTTGTCTCGCTTTTTGGCTACAATTATCCAAACACGGTCTTTTCATATTGACAGCCGAAGGGTACAAATAAACAACTCTCTGTGCCATTGGGTGTGTTTACAGCTAATGGAAAGGAAAACGGTATCAGATCAGACTTTTGAAACGTTTAAAGATTTCTGTGATATGAATGGAAGTGTATGAGGATGTGGGCGGTGTATGTATGCATGGAGCTTGATCGTGTATATTTAATATGTTGTATTGTTTCAATAGACTCATATATCTTTTTTAAAATTTGGGTTGGTTGGTATATTATATGTTGAAAACATTATTACCAATTTACGCATGCGTGTTTGTGTGATACTAAAGTGGATAAATGTTTTGTAGTGAGTGAGTGAGGTTAGTTCTACGCCGCACTCAGCAATATTCCAGCTATATGGCGGCGGTCTGTAAATAATCGAGTCTGGACCAGACAATCCAGTGATCAACAACATGAGCATCGATCATGCATGTCATTAAAGTGCAACCATATATGGTCTGATGACTAATAACATGTGATAGTACGGGGTGATGTATTGGCCAGTGGCTAGTCATCTTGGTTGCACATCGCCAGCAGAACGTGTCTTAAAGTCCTCAAGTCTCCATGATTAAAATGTGTTATTTGCAGTGGTAACCTCACCATAACATTCATCGATTTATCAAAGTTATAATTTTGAAGTCCTCTGGTTTTAAAATAAACTAGTGCTCAAAAGAAACTTTACACCGCAAAATAAAAATTCATAAGAATTCACAAAAATAAACATGAAGTGACAAAACCATACAGAGCCGGATGCCCTTGTCACATCTAGTGTCATCTCTAAGTGATAGTGATTCAAACACATACTCATGATGTAATCAGAGTCGTACAACTGACTGTGCTCTAAGCGTGGATGTATTATGAAAATTATTCATTGATAATATTACGAATTTTGGCGCTTTACTTGCAGGTATAAATACATTGTAAATGTTTCAGAAATATTTTCCTCTCACAAGGTGACATGGTATCACCGACGTATAACATCATTCTATGCAATTCTATCTAATGTATATCTACACAGTATGTCTTCAAAACACAACAGACCCGTGAAGATCCGGGTTAGAATTGATCTTCAGCAACCCATGCTGGTCGTAAGAGGCGACTAACGGGATCGGGTGGTCAAGTTCGCTGACTTGGTTGACACATATGCCACATATCCCAATTGCGCAGATCGATGCGCATGATGTTGATCACTGGATTGTCTAGTCCAGGCTCGATTATTTACAGACCGCCGCCATATAGCTGGAATACTGCTGAGTGCGGCGTAAAACCAAACTCACTCACTCCCAACAACAACACAGAAGAGGAAGTACAGCTATACTGAAAGAAACGCTACTGTTGAACTCTCATGCTTCAACAATTACTACTCCAGCTATATTCTACCACCAACTACCCACTCAAACACTCGGGTCATATTTAATGTGCCCGCACTTAACATACTGAACATTTTCTTTCAGCACAAACCTTTCATGACATATTCCTGCGATAAAGTAGCTAAGAGGTAAGATAATGCCTACATGAGTTGTGTTAAGTATTAGTCATTCACATGGTTGAGTACGTACGGGCAATCAAACACTTATGTCAGCGCTCAAACACTTTGTCAGGGCTAACGTTGGTAGTATCATCTATTATGCTGTATGATCGTCCTACATCTTTTGATCATACATACTTGTATGATTTTGACGCTGTGAGAATGTAGTTCACTACATGTAACTATGGCAACGCTTGATGTAATACGCTCTGCATAAAATCAGTAGACACCTGTTGATACACCAGGTAGGATAACAAGATGAAAGAGTTCATACACAAAACTGAATTGCCTGAAATTCTAACGATTCTGGAAACAAACTAGGAATGTAAAAGAAATCAAGGTGAATGCGTGAACAATGAACGTACCTCAGTGAACCTAACTACTGACTCAAAGATATTTTGGAAGAATATTAAGGAAATGCAGAATACAAAAAGTAACCATAATCCCAGAGATTAAAAAACAATGGATTTGATATTCTGAAGATATATTTAATCAATCAGCAATTGAAGTAGATTCTGATTTTTAAATGACGAAGCTGAAAACCAAACAATAGAAAGCAAGAAAATCTCCACGACATCATGGTATCACAAAATATGAAATCGTGCCGATATGAATGCTCTGAAAAACACCTGACTGGGATCGATGATCGACAGTTGACAATATAATTCTTTTAAACGCTATCATGTAACGATATCTACATAGGTCTGGTCCTAAGTTGGATATAACTTTTGATTCTGTTCGTCTTTTTTATCTGTGGAAAGTATTTGAAAAGCAGTGTCAGATAACCCGAGTGTAAAAGTAGCCATATGGTAATGTTAATGTGTCAGAAATATTAACCTTTTGTCAAACCATTTCGTTGTAATCTAGGTGCCAGACAAGGTTCCGTTTTAAGCACCCTACTATATGTTTACACACAATGGAACATAGCAATTATCTGGAGCACAGTTACTACATACTGAAATTAAAACAATAAGGCCCTGTATCCTGTATAGTACTGAATACTTAATTTGAACATTCAAGGGATTCAAGCAGAATGATTCAGTTCATATACTGGTAACAATTCATACACTTATTATCGATATTTTGCATTGTACGCAACCCGATGTCCGTTTCCGCGGACATTAATAATAGTTCTTTGAATGTGGGTTGAAGTTTGTTCTGTCTGCCACGGGGAGCGGTGGTAGCCTTGTGGCCAAAGCGTTCGCTCGTCACGCCGAATGCCCGGATTCGATTCCCCACATGTGTACAACGCGTGAAGCCCGTTTCTAGGATTGCTGGAATTGCTAAAAGCGGCGTGAAACCATACTCACTCACTCATACACTCATTCTGTGCCACGGTTTTTCCTGGCCCACGTCAAACTAATACACAGACACATTTCAACTTTGAGATTATTCCACTTTTATCATCGTCACCACAGCAACATCCTGCGAGAAATCCGTATCAGTTTTGGTCCATTGTTACCTATGAAGCAGCAAACGACATAGGCACCATCGTTGGTTTAGTAGACTGAATATCATCGTGCGTCGAGTGTTGTTTTACGCCGCTCTTAGCGACCATCGAGTCATATCACGGAGGTCTCACAAACAACGCATGGTGTAAAATGCCAAGCGAATGTGGAGTATCACATTAGCTCCCTTTAATGATAAAGTTTCTAACATAATCCGTCCGTGTTCAACATCTCCGCTGTGAGTATTGATCCCATGAGATAAAATGCGGGACAGGCACTCGATCTCGAGCTTCCACTGTAACATGGAAGTGTTTGGACTAGGAGTCGTGCTGATGTTGACAAACTGGATGTCTGTGGATGACCACCTTGGTCCAGCTACTATTGTCAACGACGTTGCCGACTGTCTTGTCCACTGCTACCAGAACGTCACGTGTTCGGGAGTGTTTTATGACGATGTTGGAAAACTGTGTTACTCGTCTCTAAAAGTCCATAGTACCACAAACCGACTTGTCTCTGATGCTGGCGTCAAACATTATGGCTTTACTGCAGGTAGGTAATGTCCAGTTACCATTGAATCATTTAACTTTTGAACTTCTTCGTGTACCTGAACAAATATATCTAATTGAGGTGACATAAACGGCAAGTATTTTATGTCAAATTATCATCATCATTATCAAAATCTTTTTTACGTATACAGGCCTATATACATATTAATATACCTATTCTAAACAGGTATGAAGGCGTCAAAAAAAAAAGGAAACAATTTCCTAAAAATTCATATTATTAGCATTTAACTGTCTACCTGCATAGATTATTATTTTAGTTTTACGCTTCTGTCTGTACCTGAACAAATACTTCTCTCTAAGTAAGCATAATGTAGCACAACGGCTTTACTGTAGGTATTTTATGTGCAATTATCAATGAATCATTTTGGTTTTACGCTCCTGTGTGTACCTGAACAAATACTTCATACTAAGTAAGCATACTGTAGCATAACGGATTTACTGTAGGTATTTTATGTGCAATTATCAATGAATCATTTTGGTTTTACGCTCCTGTGTGTACCTGAACAAATACTTCTCACTAAGTAAGCATAATGTAGCATAACGGATTTACTGTAGGTATTTTATGTGCAATTATAAATGAATCATTTTAGTTTTACGCTCCTGTGTGTACCTGAACAAATACTTCTCACTAAGTAAGCATAATGTAGCATAACGGATTTACTGTAGGTATTTTATGTGCAATTATAAATGAATCATTTTAGTTTTACGCTCCTGTGTGTACCTGAACAAATACTTCTCACTAAGTAGGCATAATGTAGCATAACGGATTTACTGTGGGTATTTTATGTGCAATTATCAATGAATCATTTTAGTTTTACGCTTCTGTGTGTACCTGAACAAATACTTCATACTAAGTAAGCATAATGTAGCATAACGGCTTTACTGCAGGTATTTTACGTCCAATTATCACTGAAACATTTTAGTTTTACACTTTGTGTCCATGAACAGGTATATCACATTAGGTGGGTATAATGTAAGAGCACAAAACTAGAATAAACGACGTGCTGCGATGGTCAGACATCATGGCGTTACTGCAACTTTGATGTATCCAGTGATGAGTAAAAGACTTCGATTGGTTTTAAGATTCTTCGCTTAACTGAACAAGTGTATCGGAATGTAGGCATAACGTGACAAACCGAAACATGAGTCTCATTAACGAATTCAGACACTGACCTACGTTTCAGCCGATCCGAATTTTCTCGTTTGAAAGTGAAAAGAGACACTACAAACAACTATGGTTACACGACATTCCAATTCCTTGTTTCATAAGAAAATGGTATTTACAAATGAATTTTATTTTGAAACTTTAAAAAAAATCGTATTTCTATATTTTATGGCAAGGTTTAGGCAGCATGACGTTAACTGAGACGTCACAGACTCCCCCTATTTCATGAGGTCGTAAAATGATTTACAATTCATCTGGCTCACTGGTTACACCTGCTATGTGTTTTTGGCGGTTATCAAATATATTTTTATAACGTACAATGTGATTGATATAATATCAAGGCCGTACAAGCCCGCCAAACGTTTCTAGTGGCAGAGCCTCGTTTTGAGATTTCCACGATTACCAGATTTCCGTCTGTCACAGCTCGCTGTACGACAGAGCACGCTGCACGACGTGTTTACAAGGATAAGAAGGAGCGTTGTGTTGCAATATACAAGTGATTAGATGTATCAAACAATACTGATTAATATTAAATTATATCCAGTTGAATGAGCTGGTCTCAAAATTCTGGACTGGTTATTGTACTTAGTTGCGCAATAGGACGGAACCCAATCAGCAGGAAACGTTGTGTAATCAATGTTTTGACTGAAGAGAAAACCCAAAGTTGAAAGAATCACAGTCGTTAAAACTTTATAGAAAACCTGGCCTGGCATCCTAAGAAAAGGCATCTTTATGAGAGCGGTTCTTTGAGATGAGGCATTTTATGTTCTGTATGGTGTCTTTCTGTTGTTGTTGTTGTTGTTGTTGTTGTTTGTTATCGCCATTTTGCTCCTTTTACTTTCTGAGTGACGGTACACATATGATGTTGTCAGGGCTGAATGTGTCTTCTGGTTTTAAAATGTTATCTGCCCTCCGTCTCAGAATGTTGAGATCTAATTGATTGACATTCGTAAAATATTAAAAATACCATGTATCTAGCTTAGGAGGGCAAAACGTTCTGAGTGAGAGTATAAATACCCCATGAAGAAAACAGGCTGCACGTTGATTTTAAGCCAAACATATATCCCTTCTACTGGCTTCTACCCAGTTTCGAAACAAAAGGTTGCACGTCCTGAAACGGGCAGGACTGGTCATTTTCGACTCAATCCAACAAGCGTTCTCTGTCAATTTGCTTCATTGTTTTTGGAATGGCCGATTAAAACAGTTCGTCAAGCGGTTCCAATTTGTCCCCAGCAACTTAGGCTCAGGCCCAGAGAGCTGCCTGATTTCGTGTCGCTGGCTTCATTTAGTTACGTTCGGCGTGACACTCCACACAAACAACATTCACGTCTCGGGTAGCAGAGTGCGTGAATAAAAGTATGAATCAAGGAAACGAAAATTGTGTTCGCTCTTCCCTACCCATCCAGGTTATAAAGAAAACCAGTTCACAAGAAACAAACATGTTAATTTGACTGCCCTGAAGACTACCACGGCCTTTAACTCGTCCAACCTGAATGAATGGCAACCGCGGTTTAACCATCTGTTCTTCAAAGACCTACACGCGTATAACATCATTAAACCATGTTTTAAGAGGAACAATTGACTAGGCTTTGCATGTGTTTATGATGGAAGTCACCTGTGGGAATTTCACCTTTTACAAGTTCTATCATCACAGTTTGATTTATCCATAAACACATCCTTATGATAAGGCTCGAATCATACGGTCAATTATTCAACGTTTGGCAGATATTTCTGATGGATGTGAAAAGGGTGTCTTTCCTCTTTTATATGGAAAGAATCTGTGAAGGTCCGGGTTAGAATGAACCTTCAGTAACCCATGCTTGTCGTATGAGGCGACTGACGGGATCGGGTGGTCAAGCCCGCTGTCTTGGTCGACACCGGTTGTCATCGGTTCCCAATTGCGCAGATCGATGCTCATGCTGTTGATCACTGGATTGTCTGGTCCAGACTCGACTATTTACATACCGCCGCCATATAGCTGGAGTATTGCTGAGTGCGGCGTAAAGCTAAACTCACTCACTTATATGCAGAGAAACAGAGATGGGTGATAATGAAAGGAAGCTATGTACAACCTATTCAAAATTACGTCAGTCTCATCTCATCTATATACCGATGTACAGCTTTTTGATCAAATTCTTCTGTATATATTTTCAGGAGCGTGTCCGTATTCTAAAGGCTACACATATTTTAGAGGGGCCCAACTTTGCATGAAGAGAATATTCCCAGATACGGCTACCCATGATGGCGCTGCAGACAAGTGCCAGGAGGATGGAGGGAGGCTGGTTCATCCACAGAGCCCCATCCACCAAGTTGTCATGTACAGCTCGTACTTTGGTAAGTCCTTTATATGTATAACATAGCATTTAATAGTCCAAACAAGAAAGACGACGAGATAAGTTCCATATGCAATACCCCATGTCATCGTATCTCAATTGCGTAGAGCGATTGATGCGGTTGATCACTGGATTGTCTGGTCCAAACTCGATTATTTACATACCGCCACTACATAGAATAGAATACTAATTTATTGCGTTTTGAGGAATTTGTGTTACGTCAACAGAGCTACTGACACATCAGAGAGATACAAATGCGTAACATATTTACATAAATTCATGAATGTAAGCATCTTCACGTTTGTTTAAGAGAGATAAAGTGCTGGGAATAAAGGATGTACGGGCTCTCTTAGTTTTCACAATTGGAGCTTTGTAGCGGCGGCCTGAAGGGAGGAGGATGTATTCCGAATTTAAGTAGTGAGTTGGGTGAGATTTAGATGACAGCTTGATTCACGATTTGCCGCTCATATATTGATGATAAACATTCAAATCTGACCAGTGCGATTCTACTTGCAGTGTTAACAAGTTTGTCTATTTTAGATTTGAGATGAACTGAGAGAGCCGTACCAACAATGGAAGGAAAATGTTAAACTACTCTGAATAGTTGCTACATATAATGATGACATCACAGATGGGTTAACATTAAAAGATCTCAGTTTACGCAGGATATAAAGACGTTGCTGACACTTGTAAAGAGCTTCAGTGTTAGAGGTCCAGTTCAGCTTAGAGTCAGTGAAGGTCAGAAGCTCCTAGGGGTGGTTTACTTTATGATATGTAGGCGTTCTTGATGTTACCATAACACAAGTCTTGTCTGTCCGCATACAACATGTTACATACTGTAGGTGGGGAGCACAGACTTCAGGGTACATCCATTTAAATCTCCAAGTATGAATTTCGGCGCATCAGGACAAATCAGCTCTAGGGATTAAACGAGATTATGAATTACATCAGCTGCTTGTTTGTTATTGGCACTGGGTGGTATGTAGACACTCACAGCAAAGATCTGACCGAGTGAGTGAGTTTAGTTTTGCGCCGCTTTTAGCAATATTCCAGCAATATCACAGCGGATGACATCATAAACACATTGCACCCATGTGGGGAATCGAACCCAGGTCTTCGGCGTGACGAGCGAACGCTTTAACCACTAGGCTACCTCACTGCCCCAGATCTGACCGAAAACAATCAAACAATCAAAATGTCATTATGTGTTTCTTCGGCTATTTAGGACTCAACATTTAACCCAAGTTTGCGTTTGTTTCCCACAGGGTGTTTCTGGATTGGTGGATACAGGGACGTGAGTAACGACACCTACTGGTGGTCGGATGGAAGCGCCATTACTTATCTCCCTTGGCTGCCCAACTATCCACGTTCCTCGACAACCTTGGTGAAGCTGGCAGCATGTGAGGACGGCTGGAAGACCGTGAGCTCCACCCACGAGCTGACGTACATGTGTGAAATACCCTTTCACACACACATGTGTGCCCACAGTAAAGACCCTTGTCTGACCTACTGCGCTGATAGACCCTTGAAGATCCGGGTTAGAATTGATCTTCAGTAACCCATGCTTGTCGTAAGAGGCGACTAACGTGATCGGGTGGTCAGGCTCACTGACTTGCTTGACACATGTCATCGTATCCCAATTGCGTTGATTGATGCTCATGTTATTGATCGCTGGATTGACTGGTCCAGACTCGATTATGTACAAACCGCCGCCATATAGCTGTAATATTGCTTGAGTGCGGCGTAAAACTATACTCACTTACTCACTACTGCACTAATAAGTACTCATGAACCGTGATGGATGATGTCAACCAGTTGATTCTTCAGTTTTTAACAACCAACAAAAGTTGTGCATAGACTCAAAGTGAACACGTTTACTCTGCAATGAACGAAAACATTTTATGTTCGTCATCAACTCACCCCGTGAAGATCCGGGTTAGAACTGATCATCTCCAGCCCATGCTTGTCTTCAGAAGCGACTAACGGGACCGAGTGGTCTGGTTCGCTGACATGGTTGACACATGTCATGGTATCCCAATTGCGTAGACCCGTGAAGATCCGGGTTAGAAGTGTCCTCAGCAACCCATGCTTGTAAGAAGCGACTAACGGGACCGAGTGGTCTGGTTCGCTGACATGGTTGACACATGTCATGGTATCCCAATTGCGTAGACCCGTGAAGTTCCGGGTTAGAAGTGTCTTCAGCAACCCTTGTAAGAAGCGACTAACGGGATCGGGTGGTCAGGCTCGCTGAATTGGTTGACACATGTGCTCGTGCTCTTGGTGCTGATCACTCTATTGTCTGATCCAGTCTCGATTATTTACAGACCGACACCATATAGCCGGAATGTTGCTGAGTGTGTTGTTTAACAACAAACAAAGATGCGAGTGACGCGATCGGGTGGTCAGATTTGATGACTTAGCCGATGCACACCATCGTATCGCAGTTACGTGATCGATGCTCATGATATCAATCACAAGATTATCTGGTCCAGACTGAATTATTTTCAGACCGCCTCCATATAGGTGGAATAATGCTAAATGCGGCAAGAAACAAACAATTTGTGTTGTGACTTGGATCGGACTGGCTTCATGGTAACCATATAATATATTTCCTGCAGCAACGAATATTTGCGATTTTACGACCGCTTCTACACTACGTTATGGAGCGGCGATCATTATTAGAATTCCTTGCTGAAAGCAGTCGCCATTGTCAAAATTCAAGCTATATATGTAGTATTTCAATTCACTACGTTGTGGAGCGGCGACCATTATTAGAATTCCTTGCTGAAAGCAGTCGCCATTGTCAAAATTCAAGCTATATATGTAGTATTTCAATTCACTACGTTGTGGAGCGGCGACCATTATTAGAATTGCTTGCTGAAAGCAGTCGCCATTGTCAAAATTCAAGCTATATATGTAGTATTTCAATTCACTACGTTGTGGAGCGGTGACCATTATTAGAATTCCTTGCTGAAAGCAGTCGCCATTGTCAAAATTCAAGCTATATATGTAGTATTTCAATTCACTACGTTGTGGAGCGGCGACCATTATTAGAATTGCTTGCTGAAAGCAGTCGCCATTGTCAAAATTCAGCAAGCTATATATGTAGTATTTCAATTCACTACGTTGTGGAGCGGTGACCATTATTAGAATTCCTTGCTGAAAGCAGTCGCCATTGTCAAAATTCAAGCTATATATGTAGTATTTCAATTCACTACGTTATGGAGCGGCGACCATTATTAGAATTCCTTGCTGAAAGCAGTCGCCATTGTCAAAATTCAAGCTATATATGTAGTATTTCAATTCTGGTCCATAATGGCAAAACGTAGGTATCACTTTTAAAACAGCTTTTTTCTCTTTTCTCATCGGTAGGAAATATGTATGATGAAATAGAACCGAACTATTCTGAGGATTTGGGGGTATAATTGAATATGTTTTTATGGTTGAGCTAAAATATCAACTTAAAACGATCCAGGCATTCACGTGAACTTTTCACAGTTGATTGAATTTAGGACACCAAACAAAGCAAATGTCTAACCTTATCTAAAGAGCAGTATCAGTTTAAACGAATAAAGTCCATTTCTATCGGTTTATGCCGTTATTCATATAATATGTTTCATATATTACGCCAGTCGAAAGCTACTTTCGTTTCTATTTACTATTCCATGTTCGTTTTAAAGTTAACGTTTCTTCTAAATGTTGCCATAAGGGCAGAGCTAATACCGATTAATGAACCAATGTTTCGTATTCACCTGAAACAGACATTCAGAGGTACGTCTGTTGGCTAGTCAGATTTATGCTTACTTGTTAAAACGTTCCCTTTGTATCATACAAAAATCGGCTTACAAGTAAATAAACTATATGTGGAAAGCATGTGGTTTACCCAAATCAATTTCATTTGATCTATTACACAAAATGCCGTTTTCTTTGAACATCGTAGACATTTTTGTGCAGATTTCACAGATGAATGCAGATCTAAGCTTGTCCAGAACAGCTGTATTGCGAGATGACATGGTCACACCTTATGACCCTGTATTGAAATAGTGTGTATATACATTCAAACACAGATGTGGCAGACTTCGAAATGTCGAAAGTACTGTTACTTCTTTAAGTGACATTTACAAACTGGTATGATAAAGAGTAACAATTGTTATGGATAGACAACTTCTTTGTTGCGACAGATGCAGACATCACTTGCTTTATAACGGGGTTAGCATCTACGCTGAAACGTCGCATCTAACGCTATAAAGAAGTTGTCTATCCATACAACTGTTCCTTACTGCTGTCTGGAAGTAAAAAGTTGGTTCCTGAATTTTTATTATTTAGTCATCATTGTGTATTATGTATCGAACCTCTGATAGCTCGAAGCATTTATGTTGATGCCAACTTCGCCACAACAGTGTTTGACGGTTGTTCAGAAATCTCTATGTAAGATGTCTACGCCAAGGTGAGAGCACCCTGCCCTACCAGTGACAAGGTGTCTTGTTTATGTCTTATGCATTTCATTTGGTCATTTGGGTGGGGTAAAGGAACAAGTATGCAATGGTTGTAAATAATGGTAACTTCTGGAATAGTGAGTGAGTGAGTTTAGTTTTACGCCGCACTCAGCAACATTCAAGCTATATGGCGGCGGTCTGTAAATATTCGAGCCTGGACCAGACAATCCTGTGATCAACAGCATGAGCATCGATCTACGCAATTGGGAACCAATTCTAACCCGGATCTTCACGGGCCACTTCTGCAATAGAAAGGGGCAATTTGTCCACATACAGACGCTGTTAATAAGTAAAGAAAGGAGCAAAACCCTGGTCTTCTGGATATCGTGAACGCTTGTCCGTCACGCCCAATACCATTAGGTCGAATCCTGCAGCCTCTGAAACATATTACTTCTTTTTTGTACCCGTGAAGATCCGGGTTGGAATTGGTTTTCAGTAACCCATGCTTGTTGTAAGAGGTGACTACGCTGACTTGGTATCGTCATCGTATATTAATTGCGTAGATCGGTGCTCATGCTGTCGATCTCTGGATTGTCTGGTTCAGACTCGGCCATTTACAGACAGCCGCCACGTAGCTGGAATATTGCCAAGTGCGGCGTTAAACAACAAACAAACAGTAAATCATGTAGTAAGAAACGCCCGAAGGACCCAGTCCTACGAAAAAAGAAAACCTGTTGGTAGTTTAGTAAATCTTTGGGGACGGAGAGGGTCATCCAAACGGGCAGAAAATATTTACAATAACAAGAACACAGAACAAGGATGACAAACGATATTTAATCACAATAAAAACATTTATTTTGGTGGGAATACGTTTTCCTGGAACTGCCCCGTATAGTTTCCAGGCGGTAGATAGTTGGCGACAACGTATATCTTCCCGTCGTGTCCCTTAGCGATACCGACACCCAGTTCCTTGCTGCCTTTCCATACCATCTGTGTGAAGTGACCTGAAATAGACAACCATTCATTTCATGGAGCTGGGCATGCATTGCAGAGCAAATGTCGGAGAATCATTATGTCGCCATATCTGTTGAGTGAAGAAGGTTTTACGCCGCATTTAGCAATATTCCAGCAATATCACAGCGGGGGACAACAGAAATGGGCTTCACACATTGTACCCATGTCGGGAATCGAACCAAGATCTTCGGCGTGACGAGTGAACACTTTAACCACTAGGCTACCCCACCGTCCCCGTGACCTCTGTTTAACCGAGCTGGATTTGAGAACACTATTTCAGCTATACTCACACGCATAACAAACGCAAGTTTTTATCCAAATAGGAAACAAACTCAGAACCCTAAATTGATATGCGTTTTTGGCATATAGTGAAGCCTGATGGAGTTATCAATAAGTTTTGTTGCGGTTTGGAAGGTCCGAGTAAAAACACATGAAAAAAAGGAATCACCAAAACGCACCACACCAATGAACATGTGGGTATCATGCACACATTTTCGTGAAATCAAACACGCACGAATTGTCACCACCATTAGTGGGTATAAGTCTGTGCACACAAAATTGGGCCTATCACTCCTTGTTCACCAATGCCATGCTTAACTCAAATTGAGAGAAACCAAGCTATCGGACGTTTGGAAGCTGGAGAGTCTGTCCAAGATGCTGCCCGTCATTTCAACGTAAACATAACCACAATTTACTGCCGTGATATTGCTGGAATATTGCAAAAAGCGGCGTAAAGCTAAACTCACTCACTCACACTGGTCAAGCAGACACGAGCCTCACAATTACTGGGGACTAATTACTCATTACTTATTATTGTCGGTTTACAATGACGAACAAATTTCAGTCTGTTCCATGTAAGGATCAGTCACCAGCCTATGATAGTCAGGAGATGCATGTCAGTGGAACGAGAAATAAATCTCGGGCACTTGGTATATTGCAAGCCATTATACCACGACATAGAGCGTTGTGCCTAATATGAATCACTGGTTTATCTGCTCCAGACTTCGTTATGTGAACACTGCAAACACTCAAACGTACCCGTTCCATTTGAGTAGCCAGCTTTGTTGTAGTCGTATTTGCTGATTTCACTGTACCACATATCACATGCTTCTTTCCCTGTAAATAGAATCAAATAATGAGCAGATCAGAGTGACTGAATAGATTTAAATAAGTTGGTTGGTTATTTAGTTTGTTGTTTTACGCCGCACTCAGCAATATTCCAGCTATATGACGTCGGTCTGTAAATAATCGAGTCTGGACCAGACAATCCAGTGATCAACAGCATGAGCATCAGTAAAACGCAATTGGGATACGATGACATGTGTCAACCAAGTCAGCGAGCCTGACCACCCGATCACGTTAGTCGCCTCTTACGACAAGCATAGGTTACTGAAGACTTATTACCCGGATCTTCACGGGTAGAATTAGATTTAAATCCATGAAGAACCGGCTTAGACTGAAAATAATATTGATCTTCAGCAACTCCTGTGTGTCACTGCATGAGACTAACAGGGTCAGGGTCGGTGGCTTGGTAGATCAACGTCAACGTTTCCAATTAAGGTTGACCGATGCTCACGATATCAATCACCGGTCTGTCTGGTCCACATTTAGCTTAGTGGTTAAAGCGTTCGCTCGTCACGCCGAAGACCCGGGTTCGATTCCCCACATGGGTACAATGTGTGGAAGCCCATTTCTGGTGTCCCTCGCCTTGATAATCCTGGAATATTGCTAAAAAGCGGCATAAAACCATACTCACTCACTCACTCACTTAACCCGGGCTTGCAAACTGCTTGAAGCGTTTATCACTCTTCCAAAATGGCGGAGCGATTACCGTTTGCTCGCCTGGTCCTAATGAAGAACGTGTTAGAAGATCCTCGATGACGAGTGATGAATTTATGATTGTTGATAACTACGTTGAAGATGTGGAACAAGCTGAGGATGCTGGGATGTAAGCTGTCTGCCAATTCCCCAGCTGATCAAGTCAAACAATTCTTGTTTAGCCGTCGAATTCAAATTTCCCTAATTCGCCATTTTGGTTTGAGATCGAAGCGACCTCATCCAGCGATTGGTGAGATTGTAAGCGGCTGAAAGTTGTCAGGCGAATCGCTGTACATCGCTTGCACCTCTATAGTTGCAGCAGTTTAAAATGCACGTTCAGAATTGTCAGGGAATTCCTGATTCAGTATCAAATCCAAGACTATTAGAGTGACGTCATCAATATGACTCAATTAACGTCAAATACATTAATAATTCCACTTAAAGCCAACTGTGGGCGAATCATCTACAGGTGCACACCTCTTAATTAAGTGACCCGTGAAGATCTGGATTAGAATTGATCTTCAGTAACCCATGCTTGCCACAAAAGGCGACTATGCTTGTCGTAAGAGGCGATTAATGGGATCGGGTGGTCAGGCTAGCTGACTTGGTTGACACGTCATCGTATCCCAATTGCGTAGATCGATGCTCATGCTGTTGATCACTGAATTGTCTAGTCCAGACTCGATTATTTACAGACCGACGCCATATAGCTGGAATATTGCTGAGTTCGGCGTTATACAACAAACAAACAAATCTTAAGCACAGTAAGAACCTTGGAGATAAAAGCTCAGCGACCATTCTGTTTTGGGGTTGTTTATATTTTTGTAATCTTGTGGATAGCAAGATTTCAGAATAACTATTTTGCCTTTTGAACTCACCACTGAATGCCTCGCCTCCAGGTTTCCACGCCATGGCTATGTTTTCACCAATGTTTTCACCGCTGAAGTCACAATTGCTATGTTCAAATTTGCCGGTAGTAGCTAGGTTGTCTGCCCATTTCTGCGCATGAGCAGTTAAGTCTGCGTTGTGTTTCAGTTCCTTCACGCCATGTTTAATTCTCACCAGGTTATGACACTGCAAGACTTCGTCGACGAAGGTACCCATTGCATGAATATATAGCAATGAATCTGAAAAAGAGGGGGTTTATATTTACATTGTGAGTTAAAACACTGCATATACCGTGTTACGATGATTACAAGCCGGTACTCATTGTCCGGGCTTCAATTAAACGCCGGATAATTTAATTTTGGACGAAATTCTCCCCATTATATTTTCTTGCGATTATTAAGCCGTTGTTTAAAGGGGCTAAACAGAAATATACGTCCGGACGTTAAATCAAGGAAACACGGTAATATATTATTAGTTATTGTATATTATGTAGATACCGAAATTACCATTTCTCTTCAGAGTTTTTAATTCTCCTGAAGACTTCCTGATTATCTTCAAACAGTGTACATTCTCTGCTCAGATCATTGATTTGATTCCAATGGCAAGGTGTGCTCACTTCGTAGATAATTAATTTCTGAATCTGAATCTGTTATATCTTCACATACATTGGAATGGTATTAAATACTCATAATCCCTACCCCTATAAACCTTAAATGTGCTGAAAGACCATGTAACATTAATGGGGCAGTGGGGTAGCCTAGTGGTTAAAGCGTCCGCTCGTCACGCCGAAGACCCGGGTTCCATTCCCCACATGGGTACAATGTGTGAAGCCCATTTCTGGTGTCCCCCGCCGTGATATTGCTGGAATATTGCTAAAAGCGGCGTAAAACCATACTCACTCACTCACTCACTGTAACGTTAATGGTACATCCGGAATCATGGCACATAGGGGTTTTCCTGGGTACGGGGTGGTGTTTGTCTGGAACATTGGTATTACTGACAGACATTACCTGAAATTTTGACTTGATGAAAACCTGTAGGCGTTATCAAGACGTTGTAGGTTGAAACCAGTCGTTGAAACACTGTAAAACCACGACCATGATACTCCTATCAGATACATCCCCATCGAATAACCATTTCTTCTTTGTTCCATGTTTAGTTCCAATCATACACGGATGCATATTTTCTTTAGCCTAGCAGTGTATTTCTGAACGTTTTTATTCCAGTATTAGAGTTGACAAAAGTTCATCTGTATGTACCAAATATTATTGAATAAACCTCCTTTTTTTCAAAATGGTTTGACTGAAACAGCATAAAAACACTCACCTGTTTGTCGTCCGCTGTCACACCAACTCTCAGAATGACCTTGACAGTATTAACCTTATATACATGTTCGGCAAAGCTGGCGGAACGTATTGTGGCTTTAGAACTGACCAATATGCGCTAATCAATAACATTAGGCATTACCATAATTACATTCACTGGACAATATATACAGTGAGGTGGTATTACACTAATCCTTAAATACTAATCGTCTTTCATTAGTCTAAAACATGTCCACGTTATTGAGTGCTATATTATTGTCAACGGAATGTTACAACATTATCGTAATTCACTGTTTGTTGCAGAGAAGTATTTTCCCTATCAGTGTGTTTAAACCTTAGCGCATTTGGGCGGACTGGAAACGTGTGTGTTAGAACATGCGATCATTTTCACTTTATTGACATGTTAGTTGTTTGTTTGTGTGTTTGTTTGTTGTTTTACGCCGCACTCAGCAATATTTCGGCTATACGGCCGCAGTCTGTATATAATCAAGTCTGGACCAGACAATCCAGTGATTAACAACATGAGCGTCGATCTACGCTATTAGGGATACGATGACATGTGTCAAACAAGTCAGCGAGCCTGACCACCCGATCCCGTTAGTCGCTACTGACGACAAGCATGGGTTGCTGAAGACCGATGCTGACCCGGATCTTCACGGGGCAGTTTTGATCGACTTACGACACTAGTTTCACATGGCGCCTTGTACAGCACTACGATCTAGTTCTATGCGATTATTGACATCCAGGTGTTGATGAAATTTAAAAACTCGAGATAAGTTTCGCTCATGAGACTCGCTCGGTATCAAGTAGATATTTATATGTATACAACTGTTTTAATAAGTAGGGCCAAGGCTGAAACTGTTTCACGTCTTGCATTGCTCGCATGGCTAATGGCTAATCCGTCAGCAGTGGTAGACTGAGTGTTGACATTGAGCGGTTGAGTGGTTGTTATGGACAACACTGACCGCTGGTCAGATCCCGTCCCTTGGATGGCTAATGTCGCGTCCATGTGCCCCGATCGTGGCGTGTGCCGGTTACCTATAATGTATAAAACGTCAACTTCAGAGAGCAATAGTCAGTCTCAATCATCTGTCGAAACAGTTTCTTAATCACGATATGGCTGAAATACTGCCGATGTGACTTTAAATTTTACCTCACTCACTCACTGTCGAAACAGATTTCACGGATGTAAAAGTCGAAATAGCTTTGAATATTATATGAACGGATCAACTTAAGCCAGAGAGGACACCGGGTGTTCACAAAAGGACTGCTCCTGCTCCGCCACTTAAACGATTTGTCAAGTTGCCACCAGACAGTCCAGAGATAGTTACCATTACACAGACAATCTCGAGAATGAAAATGTGAAAATGTGAAGGCTCCTGTAAGTTGTAGCAGTCATAATATGGAATATCATCGTGCAGGGGCGGTGGGGGTAGCCTAATGGTTAAAGCGTTCGCTCGTCACGCCGAAGACCCGGGTTCGATTCCCCACATGGGTACAATGGGTGAAGCCCATTTCGGGTGTCGTCCGTCGTGATATTGCTGGAATATTGCTAAAAGCGGCGTAAAACCATACTCACTCGCTCATTCACTCACTCGTGCATCTTAATGACTGTTTTTGTGACTGTTCTTACGTATTTCTTAGTATTTCAGTTTTATCAAAGAGTTCCAGAAAATGAAAGAATTAAGCCCAAGTGATTCAAGTGAAAGTTTAGAATATATCCACACTCGTGAATAAAGAGCTTTACTGCACATGAATCATAAGCCCAATACTGTCTTTGAACCAGTAATGCTGTGGATCCATACTCTCTTAAGGGAGGTAACTTGTAAGATTTAGTTCAGAAGCCCATCCTTACTAAGGTCCCATTATGCAGACTGTATTATTGTTTCGGTGAGTGCAAGATTTTGTTTTGTACGATCACAAACCATTATAAGAGCAGATAACCTTCGACCAACCTATGTGTTATTCCAAGGAAATAAAATGACGTGTTATTCCATCTTCTATCCATGTTATGGTATGATTGGAATCATTCTAAAATAGACGCTCAAACGTACGTGCCCAATATATAGGGCTGTAACGATGCATCGAACTATCGATGGATTGCAATTGAGTCTCCGATAGTAATTAATCGATGGTAGAAACGAAAAACTCTCGTTGATAAATGCGCAGCAAAATATTTTTATTAAATATATATGTTGCTTTGTATTTTGTTATTGTTTGGGTGCCAACTTCCAGCTTCATTGAGTTTATGTTTTACCTGTTTACTTGATCTGGGTTTCAAGTTTCTTGTCAGTTATTAGCAGAGACTGAAACTATTTGAGCTTGTTTCTATTTCATATAAACTACACATTCAGTTGGGAAATGACTTCCTCTGAGACAATTCAAGGAGAGAAAAAACTTATTGCAATAGTATGTTGCAATAGACTATCCATATCGCTATACTTGTTTCCCCTTCAATAGTCACCCCTACCAATATCTATGACCGGTTCGGGTTAAAATCGGTGTCAGCATACATGTTCGCATCCCGTGTGTGTCTATGTGAAAATGCCAAAAAGTAGACGATGCTGCAGTAAAATATCAAGAGATTCCGCACGTCTGTTTGCTTCAGTGAAATTCTTCTCTACGACACACGCAACACTCCATCAACACTACGACAATATGAAGTTGATAATGTCTTGACTGGGTGAGTTTAGTTTTACACTGCTTTTATCAATAATCCAGCAATATCATGGCGGGGGTCACCAGAAATGGGCTTCACACTTTGTGCCCATGTGGAGAATCGAACCCGGTCTTCGGCGTGACGAGCGAACGCTTTAACCACTAGGCTACCCCACCGCCCCGATAACGTCTCTCGAAACACATGATTGATGGTATAGGCAAACCACATACAGCCGGGTACGATGACTAACAAAACAAGCAGTAGTGCCCTCTACCCGCAGAGCGAGTTATGGCGATATCGAGCTATCGCCAAAGCAGGTCCTCTGTTATGGAACCAACTACCGGAAAACTTGAAAAAAAAACTTGTCAGAAGTCATTCCATTCCAAAAAGAACTAAAAACAGTTCTTTTCAACGGAGCATTCGACCAAGCGCCTTAGAGCAAACCTTGGATTCAGGCGCTATACAAATTCCTTAACATTATTTATTTATTACTTATGACTAACAATCAACTAGACCAACGAGAATGACACCCGAAACCCAGAAGAAGACGCCATACGACGAAGAGGTTGAGTGAGTGAGTGATAGTGAGTATTAGGTTCACGCCGTTGTTAGCAATATCCAAAGAGGGGCACAAAATGTGGGCTTCACACATTGTACCCATGTGGGGAACCGGAACCCGGATTTTTAGCGAGATGAGCGAACGCTTTAACCACTAGATCATTTTAACCAGGAAAGCCCGCCGATAGCAGACCCGTGAAGATCTGGGTTAGAATTGATCTTCAGTAACACATGCTTGTCGTAAAGGCGACTACTGGGATCGGGTGGTCAGGCTCTGACTTGGTTGACTCATGACATCGTATCCCAGTTGCGTAGATGGATGCTCATGCTGCTGATCACTGGATTGTCTGGTCCAGACTCGATTATTTACAGACCGCCGCCATATAAGCTGGAATATTGCTGGAGTGCGGCGTTAAACAAGAAACAAAACAAACCAAACACATCGATAAGCGACATAAAGCTCGTTAAAGTGTAATCTTAGATTTAGCTGTCGCTGAAGATCTGAGGAAATTCTTTCAGTGTCGTCATGTCGTTTCCAATAAGAATGATGTATTATGCGAGCTTTTTTCCATTATTATTTATGAAAAAAATATTTTTCTAAATCCTATGCTTTTCCATTTTGGAGAGCACTGCGTCTTACTTCACGTTTGGTTTACATAGATGTGAGTTTGTGAGGAGATCCGGGTTAGAACTGGTCTTCAGCAACCCTTGCTTTTCACACGGTTACTGGCGGAATCGGGTGGTCAGGTTCGCATACATGTTCATGCATGTCATTGTTTCCAGTTGCCCAGGTCGATGTTCATGACGTCAACCACTTGTTTGTCTGAACATTGTCGACTGCAGTATTAAAACCTTCTTCTGTTGAGGAAAAGAAAGAATAACCTTTATATGCTGTGTGATGATATTCACAGTTACCAGAAACAGTGTTCCTATCTGGAAGAGTTAACACCCCTAGTGCCCTGTAAATAGTAGGGCTGTGACGATGCATGGAACTATCGGTGGATTGCAATCGTTGAGTCTCCGATAGCAATTAATCGATGCTAGAAACGAAAAACTATCGCTGCATCGATAGTATGTGGGACTATCGATAGTTTAGTAATTGACTTCCGTTGATAGAATGTGCAGGAAGTACCCCTGTTATGCTCCCCTGTTACCCGTTTACTGTTTATTTGATCTGGGTCTAGTTTCTTGTCATTTATTAAAAGAGACAGAAACTACCTCAACTTGTTTATATTTCATATAAACTCTACATTTATTTGAGAAATGACTTCAAATGACACAATTCAAGGAGAAAAAAAGCCTATTGCAATAGTTGGTCACAACAGACTTTCGCTATCGCAATAGTATGTCGCAAGAGACTATCACTGTATCCCACTCAATAGTCACTCCTTGTATTAAACAAGAAACAAAATTTGAGCAAATCGTCAAAGTGATGAAGAACGAACATGTTCACGTCACACAGAATGAAAACATTTCCCGTGCGTCACTGACTCGACCCGTGAAGGTCCAGGTTAGAACTGGTCTTCAGTAACCCATGCTTGTCGTAAGAGGCGACTAACGGGATTGGGTGGTCAGAGTTTGTTGTTGCATGTCCGAACTACACGCGGAACAATGGATTGTCTGGTCCAGATTTGATTATTTTACTGACAGCCGCCATATAGCTGGAATATTGCAGTTACGGCGTTAAACAACAAACAAACACTGAACTCCATGAAAAACAAGACATAAGTGCAAACTAAAAATTATTTTGAAAGAGAACATAATTAAACCGATGTCCTTAACATATCAATTGATCTTGACAGCATGCCCCTGCTTTAAAAGAGTTCGAGGGTTCAAAGAGGTGTGGTCTATAATTTTACTGAAGTTAATGTCGCGTATGTCCAACTAAATTAGTATTGCGGGATTAATTTGAAACATTGAATACTGTCCATATTTTCAAACTAAATAGCCAGCTAAGTTCTACAAATCACCACTTGTGAAAACGACCATTCCACAATCAAGAATATAAATGATCAGCGCTGTGAAATACTTAAGGGGAAATTGATTTGTAACATAAAACTATGTAATGTTTGTTTTTATAAATTTGGTGCTATGACTTTTCTATTTGTAAATAATAACAAAATGAAGAATTATGCATTTTTAGAAACTCCTTTTAACTTTCTTATATGATAATATGTGTATGTATACAGACTTGAGTCGTCACTCTTTGAACCCGTGAAGTTCCGGTTAAATTTTGTCGTAAGAGGCGACTAACGGGGATCGGTGGTCAGGCTCGCTGACTTGGTTGACACATGTCATCGGTTCCCAATTGCAGGTCGATGCTCATGCTGTTGATACACTGGGTTGTCTGGTCTAGGCTCGATTTATTTACAGACCGCCGCCATATAGCTGGAATATTGCTGAGTGCGGCGAAAACTAACCTCACTCACTCACTTGTCGCTCTGTCTGAAATAATGCCGATCGAGTGACGTAAAAACTCACTCAATCACTCACTCACTCACTCAATTAAGCACATATGTGAGCTCAGGGTGACACATCCTGATCTACAGGTATTAGCGTCAGGAATGTCCGTGATCTTCGTGGCATGCATGTACAGCACGTGCATCTGACATTTACATTACACTGGTTCGGGCTGACAAAGGCGGCAGTTTCGACACGCTACTGCGACGTGCGCGTGTGAAGGCGATGCGCGCATCACCATCAACGTCTGCAATATCAGACCACACGTGGTGCATGTTACTCGCACGATGCAGACTTGCACGCGCGCAGTTACGAAAACACATTCTTTAGTATGTAATATAATTCGTGCGAAATGGCGATTGAGGGCACTTTGAATTTGCTGATTTTGGTGACACTGTAAATTGTTACTGGATTTACGTTTTGCATCAGAAAAAGAAATGTATTGATCGTAATGATAAAACTACCTCTGAATCTTGCAAATTTACACAATATTTTACCTGGAGCGAGGCCCAAAAGCTATTTGTAAAAACACAAGTATACACAATTACAAATACATTTTTTTTCTCTGTGTAGAGATTTCATTTATAGAATACAGGATCTAAACTTATTTTTCCTTCCTTGGCAAACACTTCCGGTTTGATATGTAATTTCTTTTGTTTATGCTCAATAGCTTATCTTTTCTAACTATGACCAGCTGCACAATTATTGAATCATTTTTCAGATAAATATAATTGACATTCTGTATCCTGTTGGCACCTCTGTCTACAACAAAGCAGCGTGAATTTTCACATGTAACAGGGCGACGGCAGGTGTAGATTGTCCACTGCTGAGTTCTATTCCCCAGATGGGTACAATGTGTGAAGCCCATTTCTGGTGTCCCCATAAATGATTTTGCTGGAATATTGCTAAAAGCGGCGTAAAATAACTCACTCACTCACTCATGTCGGGCTGGGAACGTTGGTGTTCTGATACAAAGGGGCCGGTGAGTACGTGAAGTTTTGACAAGCCATTTCATATGCAGTTTGTAGTGTAAAGTAAGTTTTACGCAGCTTTTAGCAATATTCCAGCTATCAGGCGTAGCAATCCACATTTCTCGTGTAGGCCCGATAGGTTGTAAAGCTTTATATTTTGATGGTATTGAGGGCTTGTCCAACCTTTTAGCTTAATAATCATGTGTGAGCCCTGGTTTTATAATGGTAGCTACGCCCTGACTATATCACGGCTGGGGACACAAGAAACCGGGCTTCACGTGGCGAATCGAACCTGTGTCTTCGAGCGTTGCGAGCGAATCGCTTTAACCACTAGGCTGCCCCACCGCCCCTTCTCTTGTTGTAATTGAAAACTGATACAATAAGTGTTTTAATGGAAATATGTTTTGATTGCGCCTGTAAAACTATCAGTTATATTTCCACATTAGAAAATGGGAGGTGGGTGTATCGAATGGTTAAAGCGTTCGCTCGTCACGCCGAAGAACCAGGATTCGATTCCCCATGATACAATGTGCGAAGCATCCATTTCTGTCCCCGCCGTGATATTGCTGAAATATTGCTGAAAGCGTCGTGACGCCATACTCCACTCACTCCTCGACCCGTGAAGGTCCGGGTTAGAATATTGATCTTCAATAACCCATGCTTGTCGTAAGGAGCGACTTACGGGATCGGGTTGTCAGGAAGCTCGCTGACTTGGTTGACATATGTCACCGTATCCCAATTGCATGAGATCGATGTTCATACTAGGGATCCCTGGATTGTCTGGTCTAGAGTCGATTATTTTGCAGAATACAGCCATATATAGATGGAATATTCCTGGAGGTGCGGCGTAAAACTAAATAACTCACTTTCACACTCAAGCAACCCAATTTGATCGCAGAGTGGCGACTTTTCGTGCATCGTGTGTCCAGGTTCTCCAGACATAATTGATAGCGTGGTTCGCTTGCTACTTACCTGGGCGTGAGTAGGCCAATAGTTAAAAGCATCTGCGCATCACGCTGAAGATCCGGGTTCGATTCCCGCATGGGTACAATGTGTTAAACCCGCTATCTGGTGTCCCCTGCTGTGATATTGCTGGAATATAGAGAAATATAAGCGGCTAAAAACTATAATCACTCACTAACGTTGCTCAGGTATAAATCACTGGATTGTCCAGGTAAGAGACTGGAACATTTTTCAGGCCGCAGTCATTTGATTGGGATATAGCTAAGTGCAGTGCAGAACAACGCATGCACGCGTGCGCAACCCTGCACCACGCACCTACACGCATCCACATCCACGCAATATCCACATCCACACCCATCCACACCCACATCCCACATGCATCCACACGCACCCCACACGCAATATCCACATCCACACACGTCCAAAACCACACCGTCACATCCACATGCACCTACATCCACATGCGCACCTACACTCCGCACTTATCCACACCTACACCCACACCCACTCTTCGCACCCCACTCCATCACACCGCACCCGCACCCATCACACTAATTATCGCACACGCGCACCCTTCATCCACGCACATCGCATTGTAAGACAAAACTTATACATGCCGTTTTGATTGTGTGATTGATGGTTGCTGCCAGTGTAGCTGACGGGTTTAGAGTTCACGCGCACACATCATGTCATCATCACAAACTTTCAGTGTTACTCCCATATATTTTTACGAAAGCTTGTTTACGCAGCTTTTGCCTTTTACAAATGAATAGGAATTCGCCCATATGGTCGAGACTGGTTAATTCTCTCGGGTTGGCGTGTCATATTTTATTTTAACGAAAAAACCCCAGCAGAACTCATTACTCATACCTTCAACCAATCGATGATATGGGTTGTTTGTGCCCGATATGTAACTTTGTGTAATATGTGAAAACCACTGCACTGGGATGTCAGTTATGTTATATTTTCACCCAAACTGTTCAATATCACGTTTCTCGCAAATTTTTTCCATTTCGAAGTCTTACATAAATATTTCCACGTTAAATATTGATTCCCAGTTGGTGAAGTTGTACGCTGCTTTAAGCGAGGCCGGAAAACTCGTCTTTACTGTATCATCAATGTTTCTATGTATTCAAAGGCATACGTTTTAATCTATATGATCGGGTTAAACTGTGGAAAAACATCATTTATATGTTCTTTCTAAAATGTATTAACCTAGTTTTATTCTCAAAATGTGAACACGAAGACATTATTCAGGTGACCTACTCAAACGCTTGTTCAGAACGTTTCAATTTTGGATATATTTTCACCTGTAAAATAAACTTGAAATGATGAAAATCCAGTAAGACGAGGGGCTATCAAAAGTACGTGACCCTCACTGAAAAATGATTCAAATGCAGCTGAGTTTATGTTTTATCTTTCTACAAACTCAATCAAATTGGTTTTGCTATATGTTTCAGTCTCACGATCCCCATTTTGTTTGACTCTTTATCGTGGGTACCCCACACACACACACACCACAACCACCCCTCCCCCATCCCCATACGCAAAATCTGCAATACAATTGATCTCACAAACGTCAGGAAGCAAAACATGAAAGAAACATTTTGTGTTGTTTTGAGAAAAGGTAGAAATCCGCTAGAATCAAACTTCAATATTAAAGTGCATAAAAAGCAATGTTCAACTACAATCGCTTGTTAAAGTCGGCTCTCAATATATTGTAAACAGTGCCAGCTTGAATATCTGGACACAATGGTTTTGAAAGATTAAAATGGATGTGTCCTTTAAAAACAGCCCGTCTAAATATAAATCAAGCAATCCAAATCTTTGACTGCACGATTATGAACATATTGTATACATGAAATCTGAGGAATACCATTATCCAAGAGCATGAGCATCGGTTTCGAATGGCGCAGATAGTTGATCATGATGTTGATCACTGGTTTGTCTGGTCCAGACTCGATTATTTACAGACTGCCGCCATACCTTTCGCTGGAATACTGCCGAGTGCAGCAGTAAAACCAAACTCACTCCTCACTGGCGCAATTACATCGTTTACAACGCTTCCAGCTTCGTTCTTTGTATCATAGTCACTTGCTGCTGCAAATTGTTGTGGGCGGTAGAGGTAGCTCAGTGGTTACACCTTTGCTCGTCACCCGAAGACCAGGTTCGATTCCCCACATGGGTACATCGTGTGAAAGCCCATTTATGGTGTCCTCCGTCGTGATATTGCTGGAATATTGATAAAGCGGCGTAAAACCATACCTCACTCCTTGACAAATTGTTGTAATGGGTTTCCGGAGTTTGTGGAATAACTTGCCATAATTACTCATAGAAACTTAAGTTTGCTGTTCCTGGGATAAACCCAATGAAAACCAGCGCATTCTGTCTCCCAGCTTCACCAATAGTAGGTATCGTTCTTATAATCATTAAAGAGAAAAAGACAAAAATATTCACATTTGTCTCGAACGAAATGCCCAGACCGAATTTAGATTCTAGAACAAAATGTTCCTCTATCCTCGTTTTAATGTTCTGTGATCGACATGAAATCAATATCACCTCATAACGACTCGTCGTATATAGCGAATCTAATTATAGACGCGTAGTTTCGTCGTAGACAAGAAGGTGTATGTACTAATCAGAATAGGTATTAAAAGGACACTGCGGAGTGGTCGAAGTGTTAGCGGCCTCATCACTCATCACTCAGCAGAGATTGCGCGCATAAACAAATAGTGCCAAGCTGTGTGATCACATTAGTGCCTCATGGTACTATAGATTTCATACTGTTGCTATGGTTAACTGGAAACAAACGCCAACGCAACATTACCAATTTCAACTAACTATAACATACAGCTAGCATTCCTGCGCAGGGATATCTTTCCAGAAACAAAGGTTGGAGTGACGTGGGTGAGTTTTGGTTTTACGCCGCTTTTGGCAATGTTATTCCGTTAATATCACTGCGGGGACACCAGAATGGGCTTCACATTGTTCCCATGTGGGGAGTCGAACCCGGCTACCCACCGCCCCAATGGTTGGAAATAGAACAAAATAGCGTTATTGTGAAGAAAACGTTTATCCAAAGGCTGTACTTTTGTTGTAGCGATTATATTTCGGTACAAAACTTTGGGAAACGAAAAATAGAATATAATCTCCCAAAAGAAACGCACATATGGTACTTCTGAATAATTTCGCCTAAAATGTTTGATAAAGTTACCTATTTAAAAAAAATAACAGCTTACATTGTTTTCTGATTGAATGACATTGTTTAGTTTACGCCGCTTTATAGTAATATTCAGCAATATTACGGGGGACACCAGAAATGAGCTTCACACATTGTGCCTTATGTGGAAATCGAACCCCGGACCTTCGGCGGGACTAGCGAACACTTTAACCACTAGGCTACCCCATCGCCCCGATGTTTTTGACAAGTTGTGACCCGTGAAGATCCGGGTTAGAATTGATCTTCAGTAACCCATGCTTATCGTGAGAGGCGATTGACGGGATCTCACGTCTCGTATGATCTTTGGTCTGGTGGTGAATTATACCAACTTATAACTCTGTGCTTCTTTTAAACTCGGACCGGTGGGTTAGAATAGTGGTTAAAGCGTTCGCTCGTCAAGCCGTAGACACGGGTTCGATTCCCCACTTGGGTACAATGTGTGAAGTCCATATCTGGCGTCACCCGCCGTGATATTGCTGGAATATTGCTGAAAGCGGCGTAAAACCATACTCACTCACTCACTGTAACGTTAATGGGTACACTCCTCCAAACTCACGACATGATATAACTGATCACATCAAGGCGGCGAGAATATATAACAATTATCTTACCCAATGCACGTCGATAATCAGCAGTACGCCTTAACCAGCTTTTCACCCATGGCCTTCTGTTACCGATTCAAAACCTATCAAATGCACAGAAGAGGTCTTATTCCTACCAGCTAAATTCCGAAAAGCATAAAGAAAGGACGTTGAATATCAAACAAACACCAGCAGTTTTTATGTTTCTTTCTATTGCTGTTCAGCAACAGTGTGATCAATTTGTGACAAATTGGAATGTGTTTTTGCAAAATCAATTTTCTATAGATCTTTATGTATTGGTCCATCTGTCCCCTCAGATCTATCCACCACTGTGTCTCCATTCATGTCAGATATTTATTCCTTCCTTCCTATCCCTCTTTCATTTCCTTTGTCCTATTAGGGCTATATCCCCTCACTATTCCAATATCCACCTTTTGTCATTCCTTCCATTTCCACCATATTCCTGTTATCCATTTCTTGCACACCGGTGTTATCCATTATTTTATAACCTCCAATCCATTTCATTCTATTCCGTTCCTCTTTCATAAGTTCACTGGGCTCCGTCCATTAAAGGCACTGTCCATTCTTCATTCCATTTCCATTCTTCTGTCCATTATTCTTCCGTCCATGCTGTCATTATCCTTTATTTTCTGTGTTCAAGGGTGTGTGTGTGTGCCAGTCCATTGTCCTTTCCATTATGTCCCCACTCCATTCTTCCTTTTCCTTCATTTATTCTTTTCACTGCCTTGTGTGATTCCGTTCCTTTCATCCTCAGGGCTTCCATTCCATGCATTTCAATGTGTTCCATTTCTGTCCACTGTCTTCACTGGGGCGTGGCTTTCTTTCCTCATTCTATTGTGCTTCACTACCTTCACTGTGGGGCGTTTGTTGTTTATCCAGTTCCGATCGTATCGTGTGTCCATTTCCTTCTTCCTTCCTCCTGGGTCTTCCATGTGGGTCGGTGCTGGTCCATTCCGGGTCCTGTGTGCTGTGTCTCCCTCTCGTGTGTGGGGTTGTCCATTCCTGGGGTGTCCCGTCCGGGCTGCATCCGTGGACTGTCTTCCATGGTCATTGGTTGTGGGTCCGCTCACTTCTGTGCTGTGGCCACTGCTGTGGCCACTGCTGCCTGTGGCTGTGCCTGCTGTGGCTGTGCTGTGCCTTCACTGCTGCTGTTCCTTTTCTTTTTTTTCCTGCTGTGGTCTCTTTCTGGCTGATTCTTCTTCACTGGCTGTGGATGAGGATCCGGGTTAAGGTGGGATCTTCATTGGCTGATGATTGACTTGGTTGACCCATATCATCATCTCCACTGTTGATCCTTGATTGTCTGGTCCAGATTCGATTTATTTACAGACCGCCACCATGTGGCTGGAATGTTAGCTGAGTGTGGCCTTAACAAACAAACAAACTTATGCTACTGCGACGACGACGTGACCTCGTCTGGCGACATTTTGAATTCAGATACATGTAATCCGGTCAGTAGTTCCTTTATGACGATGTGGACGACCTTTGTTCTCCAATGACATTGTCAACATGGAATGATACAGCGTGCACTGAAGGAAGTCTGTGTCTGCAAAGATCAAACATGTTATGAATTTGAACTGCTCCGTCAAATTAAACGGAGGACAGATGACACGTGCTTGACTCTGTTTATGTACTGAGCGGAGAGAACATAACAGTGCGGAAGTATTCACCTTGGGGCATGGGAAAAAACTTGGTGTGGTTATGGTATAAACTCGTTGATCAGGACACCCGAGCTTTGGGCACTGCATCTGCAGCGATCCTTGTGAATCAATTGTTCGTCTTTTTTGACAGAGTGGGAGTGCTGAAGGCATGTTAAGGTTGGAGTTCCCGAAGCAGTGATGGAGGGGTGGTGGGGTGGCCTAGTGGATTAAAGCGTTCGCTCGTCACGCCGAGGGCCGAGGTTGGATTCCCCACAGCGAGCAATGTGTGAAGCCATTTCTGGTGTCCACTCTGTAACTGATGTTGCTGGAATATTGCCAAGAGCGGCGTAAAACCATGCTCGCTCACTCACTCTCTCCAAAGCAATGGGAACCTCTGTTCCCCAAACGATTGGATTTGAACGTTCTGACGGCACCCAGCAATGGCTTCCAGCTATATGTATATAATCGAATCTGGACCAGACAATCCAGTGATCAACAGCATGAGCATCGATCTACGCAATTGGGATACGATGTCATGTGTCAACCAAGTCAGCGAGTCTGACCACCCGATCCCGTTAGTCGAATCTTACGACAAGCATGGGTTACTGAAGGTCAATTCTAACCCGGATCTTCACCGGTCTTTATAGACGATGGGACAGCGCTCGACTTAGAGTTCCTTAATATGTTACTTAGTGCACCGTCTGGATTCAGGTTTCACTAGATCTACTATAATCTGGGTGTCTATACCGATATTGGTGGAATATTATAATTATTTTGTTACTTTAGACTGAAAATAAGATCCTACTACAATCAGAGGGTTTAGTTATTTGCCCTTGCCGAGTTACTTACCCCTCCCAGACAGCGAAGATAGGACTGCTCCAAGGAAGGAAGCTGTCTCGTCTAACCCAATAAGAACTTTTCGGAGGTAGTAGGGTTCGAACTCACGTCCGGTGGATCGAGGTGACAAAGGGAAACAACTCCGCAGAAGGAGATGCGTCTTCTTGGACTGTATGTACAGGTGACGTAACTTACGGTAAATAGCTATGAGAACTTAGCTTTGCTCGGCAATGTTTCATCCATAAGCGGCTGGTACCTTATGGTAGACAGAACATATGCTACAAACAAAACGTATGGGAATACCCTAAAATTTGATAGTCATGTATAAAATTAAACGTGGTAATGTCATTTATACTCTAAGGTAAATGCAACGTTTTGTGTGCTTAATGGGCACTTTAAACGACATGTTGTAACATGCACTGAAGCAACTGATTCAATATTCGTTGAGTTTGAGTGAAATGAAACAATGTCAAAACAGCAAAAACAAGGGTCTGAGAGCACACCAACACCATGTTGTTTGATTCAAACGCCAAAACACAACAACCCTGTAGTGCATGTGGAAGACAGATTTTCCATGCCGTTTGTGGCAACGGTTGCAGTTTGTGGCAACGTTTGGAAACAAACATGGGAGCTGATGTCTTCAACTTTCACCTATTAGTGTATAAATGAGCGTCTTCACATATAAGTTTATATATGACTATCAGAATTTTAGGGTGTTCCCATACTTTTGTTTGTGAAGTATATATTGAAACCTGGAAAAGACGTAGTCTTGACAGGACTGTATTAAGGTCCATGATTTATTTCCATCATAAAATACCAACATAATAAAATAAAAAAAACAATTCAGTTGAAAAAATAGTTTTACTACAAAATCCGACATTTAAGTTACACAAAAAGTCCAGTACAAAAGTCAAAGAAAGAAATATCAGAAAATATTTGACATATACATATACTAATATATATATTTTACCACAAACGTACATTTGTTTAAAAATAAATGACGTAAGTCTTGCCCTACTTTTTATAACACGTCCAGTGTGGCTATTTACAACTTGAACATTTCCACTTGTTCAAAAACACGCACGCACTCATGCACGCACGCACGCACGCACGCACACAAATAGACTTTCGTCGATATTCCTGGTTCCCTTAACACGTTACGTTCCAAAGATTACGTGTCAAGTTTCCCCCTTGAATCTTCTGAAAACTGATAAAGTCAAATGAAAATAACACGGTATTATTCACACGTTGCAGACAAAAACCGTGTTGCTAGGTAACACTTTAATGCATTTATCTCTTTCTCATTATATATGGAAAGTAACTAAATGTCAGTTTTTATCTTCAAAGAATCATTTTGTGTTTAACACACATATGAAGATTCGCATCTTCCTCCAACTGAATAATCAGAATAATTATCAGAATATTTCAGCGTTTATATATACATATAAGATTATGTGAGTATGGTTTAATCACGCTTTAGCAATACCCCTGCAATGTCATGGAGGGAGATACCAAAGAGGAGCAGGTTACGTATTCCCCATTTGGAATCGAACCCGGAATCGTCGGTGTAACGAGAGAACGCGTATCCACTAGCCTACCCCACAGCCACCGTGATCTGCGATAGGTTTGGCAGTATGAGACGCGTCATTGATGGTATAGTTGATGCCTGATTGTGTAGATTACGGATATTTTCGAACTGCACTTTAGAAACTGTAACAATTGGTATAAATGACAAGAATGATATTGTTTTCTTAATAATGAAACCCGTCTTTTCGGTCTGTGAATAAATGGACCAAGCAAACCAGTGATTGATACTGTGAGCAATGCCGTACACCCTCACGGCACGATGGCAAACACCCAGTACAATTTCTCTTAGTAGTATCTCCAGTCTCCGTGAAGTTAGTGAGTGACTATGGTTTTACGCCGCTTTTAGCAACATTCCACCAAAATCACGGCGGGGGACACCAGAAATGGGCTTCACTCGGCTATCCTACCACCGCGTCCATCTTTAAACTACACTCCTACGAGATGCCCCTGTTTTGTTTATATGATGAAAAGGAAAGTCTTACCACACCTTTAGGGGAAACTGTGCCTGTGTTATTGTACAGATGATGACGTCACGCTGTTATTGCAGTTGACCCTGGGTCAGAATTCGGAGAGAGACAGACAGACAGACAGACAGACAGACAGACGAAGATGCAAACACAGGGTCACACCTCGTTAGCTCTCTCTCTATCAGAGCTTTTTAGTCAACATGAAGGGTTTTCTTAGTTGCATAGCTGCAACTGTGTTTATTAATTGGTATAAGAGACCGTCGTGTGAAATTTGGAATAAAGTCAACTTTTGAAAAAAATCCATATTTCCTTCGCTTACCACAGAACGCTCAGTCAACTTACCCCACTTCAGAACGCTCGAAGGACCGAGTATTGGATATTCTGAGTTGGGTTTTACCGTTAAGATTTATCATTTGCTCACCAGATGTCCTAAACCAAACTGCGTGGGTGAGCACATAATTCACGTGGATGGTTCTCTCTCCCAGAAATTGGATATATATGTCATGAAGCAGCTATCGTTGAACTATTTCGTTTCTGACAACATTCGTAGCTGCCTTGAGTTGTCGTATCGTCATGCCCAGTCCGTCTCAAAATCCCACATCAGCACAGAACCACTTTATTTTCCTTTCCGACCAACCCTTTCTGCAATGGAAGACCCCTCCAAGAAGTAAGTCTAGATATCTCAGGTTCTGAATCACTGGAGTTCACTGGCGCTCGTTTTCAATTTAAATGGAGTTATTTGCTTTTGTTAGAATTATATACATATTCAGAGACTAAACATGGGTCCACGTCATCCCATTGAGCTTAAACTACTGAAAATACGATATGCTATATACTCATGGAAACAAATGCAGGAACACATGAAAGTAAAAGTGTTCCTTTATTTATTTCCAGAACTTCACCCACAGTGCAATGCATACCTTGTGAAGAAATCTGGAAAGAATAAAGGGAACACTTGTACCTTCGTGTTCCCCTATCGTTCCATGAATATATATTCGACCAGGTATTTCGAGTAAACAGGGTTTATCACATGGGTCAACACGAATAGTCTAGAGTATCTATACGACATACAACGTTCACAAAAGACGTCAACTGCATTTGAAATAAATAAATGTCCCTGTTTGTGTGGAAGAAGGCCTCAACGATTTCTTTCGGAAAATGTTATCATGTTCAACATGTTTATTTTCTGTCACAGGCGCACTTGGATATCTTGACGAGTTCAGATCAAGGAACTCTGACAACACAGACTATAAACAATAGGATTAGCCACGCTGTTAATGAAGTACGACCGCAGTCCAATGTTGAAGGCAAGCTCGGCAAGGTCGCCACTTCCGCTCAAAATTTCGCATCCAGGCCTTTATTGTCATCAGAACCAAATGGGGGAGGAAGCTGAGGGATGAATATGGCGTGATGAGGAACAGCATGAGAAGGGTCGTACGAAGCGCGTTTGTTTCCCGCTTCGACAAGTTGGAAGCAAAACGGACTGACGTCGATCAAGCGTTCCTCTGCGCATCGACACCTTACGTGAGGTCGAGCTCTGCTCACGTGACACTTTACGGTTTATTTCCGGTTTGACTAGAAATGTTGGTGATTCGGGTGACAGTCCTTCCGGTGAAGACGGACTGCTCATGCTGGACACGCTTGAACATTTACGCGTCTTCACGATAAGCTTCCTTGGTGGTTTTCTGGCGCCATATTGTTTCCGGTCACGCGGTACGTCGTTGGGGACGTGACCGGAAGGGGAGATAAAGCCTGTGGCGTGACAGTCGTCTGTCGCCGGACTGGTCTCGGATCCTGAGTCGCTGCAGCGGATAAAAAACGAAGATGGAGTCTGCCCTGTGACCTTGAACCTTCGGTGCCGCCATATTCGCCTGCCGATGTGTGAGTAGAGAGACATGAGGCCGAACGCGCCGACGACGAAGAATAAGAACTGTACGCCATTGTATATAAGAGGAAACAGGGTCCCTAAGAATCTGTCCTTTGTTGAACAATCGGAGCCATTAACCCACGAATAACCAGTCGGTACAGCTCTGCTGCCGTACAGAACAGCAGCAGGGGCAGATAACCCCATTGACACAAGGCAACAGCAGAGGAGGACCAAATTTGCCGATCTGGTAGAGATTTGATTCCCGAGTGGATTGCAAATCATTTTATATCTGTCGACCGCCACCACGAACAAAGTGAACCCGGACGCAAATGAGGGAGAAAGAATTAACTGTTCTGAAGAAGATTACGGGCGACGTAGGACCCAAACGTGTAGTTGTGCATGAGGGTCGATTATCTCCCCTGGAATGGCGACGGTGCGGGCGAGGAGGTCCAAGGAGGCCAGAGCCAGGACAAGAAGCTTCTCGTTGTGTTATGTTTCAACTTCCTGATGTAGATGTACAGAACCAAAATGTTTCCTATGATTCCAAAACATTAACACTGAGGAGGTAGCATATTGCTGGTAACATGAGTCTTGCAAATCTGTCGTTTAGACTCTGTAGGTAACGGTCATAGTCAATGTCCGTGAAGTTGTCGAATATTTCGACAGAGAGCGTCATATTTTGCGGTAATGACGTCACTGTGTTCGATTTCAACAGCCGATTCGACACATCCGGACTAATTAGTAAAGGGCTGAATGTATCAGTTCCATCTAACACGACATTTTCCATCGTCGTCAACGTCGTATTCTCCCCCGTCATCTTCAACAATGAGGTCGTGGTGATCTGGATTTAAAAGGCTTTGTCTGCAACGTGATGGCATCCGTGGTTGTCTGTAAATAGAAACAAAAGAGGTAGTTCATATGGCGAGATTGTATGTCATCCGAGATCTGTCTAGATCTGTCTAGCGATGCAATTTAATTAAGTTATTTACAGAAGAACCTGCGTCATACGGGGATACCTTATCCTGATCCTGACATCGCTGGTATTCCTAGTAGTCAAACGTCGCTGTGTCGAACATACCGTTGTTTCGAAGTGGAAACTTGGTCTCTGCACCGTCCATCTTTTGTCACCATTTGTGTCAAACAACAGATAACTTGAAGTATTTACTTTCGTTCTTTCCACTTCTCTACAACTGTGTTTGAGTGAGTGAGTATTGTTTTACGCCGCTTTTAGCAATATTCCAGCAATATCGCGGCGGGGGACACCAGCAATGGGCTTCAGACATTGTACCCATGTGGTTTTTGAGACTGTTGATGCAATGTTTTCTAACAGAAACATTCATTAGATAGAAATACGTGTGGAATCAAATTTAAGAAATTATTTAATTTTTCATTATCTTCATGCGACTTTTAAGTTATTTCTTTAGAATGTGTTTTGGTAGATGCAGTGAAACACATTTGTGTAGAATTTACAGTCCCGAAGTAAACGTTGGACCCCTAGACATTTTGTCCTCAGAAATCTCAAAGTAGGTCTCCTCAGCTTAGGAACAAAGGTGTTTGACTGTAATCGAGATATTTGACAATTAATTGGTAGTTCATTTAGACACTGGAGGCTGCCTCCGTGGTGTAGTGGTTAGAGCGTCCGCCCGGAGAGCGGAAGGTCGCGGGTTCGATCCCCGACCGCGTCATACCAAAAGACGTTAACATATGGTACTTGTTGGTCCCAGCTTGGCGCTCGGCATTAATGGGTACAACAAGGATTGGTCGGCTCGGAGTCAATATACTGTGTCTGAGTGGGGTATTCATGCTTCACTGCGGCATGGTATCTCAGTGAGCTAGCACTATCAAACCAGCTTAAGTCTGGGCTAGTACAAGCAGCCGCACATACACATACACACGCATGCACGTCGTCATATGAGCGAAATATTCTCAAGCACGACGTTAAACCCAATTTCACCTCACCTCACCTCCCCTTAGACACAGGATAATGTATTACAACTTCTATACTCAGTACTCTAAGTCTCGAGGCTATTTTGTGCCACTTCATCATGCGAACCATTCATTTAGAAATAGCCACAAGTTCTATGCTTTCGTAGGAGTCGACTAACGGGATCGGCTGGCCAGGTCTCGGTCCCAGTTGAGTAGATCGATGCTCATGCTGTTGATCATTTGATTGTCTGGTCCAGACTGGATTATTTACAGACCGGCGCCAGAATTGTGCTACGGTCGGCGTTAAACAACAAACAAACAAATAAACAATCACTCTCTGTAGAGATTAGATTTATGAATATAGTACCCCAAAACTCTTTTCCTTCCTTCAGACAGAACAGTTCCTGTTTGACATGAAATGCTCAAGAGCTCGCTTATCTTTTCGAACACCAACAGTGCGGCGTTAAACAACAAACAAACAAACAAACATAAACATATAATGCCACGTTGAGACGAGGTGTTCACGCTGCTATGCCTTGGCGTCAACATTGCTGACAGTAACAAACAGCATCACTGAGACAAAAGCATTTCAACGACGTGAGCAACGACCGGTCAAGTGACAGCTGAGAATGGGGTCAGATACCTATCCATACTTGTTAGCCATTGTGTCCTCTCAATCACTACTTTAACTGCCTCTTATGATAAGTACAGGCTACTTCAGCGTCTCACGTGAGGGGAGGTTCCAGTCAGAGTTAGTAGAACGATAACCTGACTCAATATGAGTGAGTGATTTAGTTTTACGCCGCACTCAGCAATATTCCAGCTAAATGGCGGCGGTCTGTAAATAATCGAAACAGCATGAGCATCGATGTGTGCAATTGGGAACCGATGACGTGTCAACCAAGTCAGCGAGCCTGACCACCCGATCTCGTCAGTCGCCTCTTACCACAAGCATAGTCACCTTTTACGGCAAGGATTGGTTGCTGAAGACCTATTCTACACCGGATCTTCACGGGTCGATTTGATATGAACTGATAAACATAGCAGATAATCTCTTTTGACTTATATGGGGCGGTGGGGTAGCCTAATGGTTAAAGCGTTCGCTCGTCACGCCGAAGACCCGGGTTCGAATCCCCACATGGGCACAATGTGTGGTGTCCCCCGCCGTGATGTTGTTGGAATATTGCTAAAAGCGGCGTAAAAACCAAACTCAGTCAGTCAGTTTTTTGACTTATTGAATTATAAAGCTTTACAACAGGACAACGAATACCGAAACGAATAAACATATGAAGTATCATGTAGTTACTCTTAGTTTGATAATGGTGTAAGATTCCACACGGAAACGTCGCTCTATGCAATAAACAAGAAGTTTATAGCCATTAATGTATGCCTTGTAATTAAATTATTGAGGATAAAATTTATCATACGACAGAAGAAATAGATAATGATGAAGGTGAAATCAATATGCATATATGTGAAAGCGGTTTAAATTTCGTCAGTTTGAAATTGCTCAAGGGGAAATGTTGACCCGTCAGGCAAATCCTTCCTCTCTGAAAGTAAACAAGCCTAACCGCACAGCCTAGCCACGAAATAGGTCGAGTTCAGCCATCGTAACTACATTCCGGACCAACGCTTCCGCTTTAAGTACTCGGAGTTTAAATGTATGGCGCCATTTCTGTTGGCCATAAATAGTTTCGGGTTGAATAAATACAGATTTTGAAGTCAGATTTGTGGACATGTTCATGGTACGCATACTTCGATTTAGAAACGTTATTTCAAGAAGAAATTATGCAGAATATTTGCTTAATTTTTATTTAATGTGATCACTTTGCATTTTTTTTTAATTAAAACTCACGTAGAATCATTTATCTCTTACATAAATATTGTATATGGTTATATATACAAATCTTGGGGCATCGGTCATTGCCGGGTCAACTCGTCTCATTCCGTTATCTGTATAACGGAGAACTGAGACGAGCTGAATGCCCTGACCCCCAGGGTGATTCGTAACCAAGACAATATGTCGTTGTCAGTTTTATTTAGGCCCCTGATGTGAGTGAGTGAGTAGTTTGGGTTTTACGCCGCTTTAAGCAATATTCCAGCAATATAACAGTCGGGGACACCAGAAACAGGCTTCAAACATCGTACCAAAGTAGGGAATCGAACCCGGGTTGGCGGGGTAGCCTAGAGGATAAAGCGTTCGCTCCTCATATCTATCAGAGATGTCGCAATCTGCTGCGTTGTGTAACAATGGAATGCCGGAGGGCTATGCCCTTTGGTGGCTGTGGAGTAGCCTAGTGGTTAAAGCGTTCACTAGCCACGCCGAAGACCCGGGTTCGATTCCACAGATGGGTACAATGTGTGAAGCTAATGTCTGCTGTCCCCTGCCGTGATATTGCTGGAATTTTGGTTAAGGCGTCTCCTTGTTGTTTTGTGCAACGCCGCACTCAGCAATATTCCAGCTATATAATGGCAGTCTGTGAGTAAGTGAGTCTGGATCACACAAACCTTTGATTGACATCAGCAGCTTCTTTCAGTTCCAATGGGACTGGATGACATGCATCAACCAATTCAGCAAGCCTGACCACCCGATCCCGTAAGTCGCCTCTTACCATTGGTTGCGGAAGACCAGTTCTAACCCGGATGTTCACTGGAAGGTTGTTGTTTAATTGTTCTATCAGAGCCTATTAGTTTGCTTTTCCTGTGCCAGACTGTTTGTATGTTTCTGTGCGAGGCTATTGTTTCCATGTTTCTTAACGCGACTAGAAACATTGAAACAATGGCCTCGCTCAGAAACATTGAAACAATGGCCTCGCTCAGAAACATTGAAAGAATGGCCTTGCTCAGAAACATTGAAACAATGGCCTCGCTCAGAAACATTGAAACACTAGTCGCGTTCAGAAACATTGAAACAATGGCCTCGCTCAGAAACATTGAAACAATGGCCTCGCTCATAAACATTGAAACAATGGCCTCGCTCAGAAACACTGAAACAATGGCCTCGCTTAGAAACATTGAAACAATGGCCTCGCTCAGAAACATTGAAAGAATGGCCTCGCTCAGAAACATTGAAACAATGGCCTCGCTCAGAAACATTGAAACACTAGCCTCGCACAGAAACATTGAAACAATGGCCTCGCTCAGAAACATTGAAACACTAGTCGCGTTCAGAAGCATTGAAACTATTTCCTCGCTCAGAAACATTGAAACACTAGCCTCGCTCAGAGCCTGACCATCCGATCCCGTTAGTCGCCTCTTACGACAAGCATGGGTTACTGAAGATCAATTCTAACCCGGACCTTCATGGGTCCTCTGTCTAATGATCGTTCATCGATGACTGTGTTTCAGTTGCAGTGGTATTTTAATCAGCATGTATACACAAAATCACACATAAAACACTCTCCTTATAACTACACGTACACGTACATGTGTTCAGATGGTGAGTTTCACTAACCATACACATGCCGCGTCCGTTCCAGATGGGTGTGACTGTATCTTATTCCAACCGCCGCAGAATATAGAGGATCGTTTGCTAGTTCAAGAGAATACGTTTAATCAGAACTTCAGTGGTTATAGAAATCAAATTGTGTATATATTAAAATGTATATGTCATCTATATTTAATGCCAGTGCAAAACATGTTTTCATAAGGAAAGACAGCGTATCGTTTAGCAGCAGTTAAGCATCTGTTATATCGGATCCTGTTCGTTGATAAAAAGCATTTACATAAATTATAATAGGTTGCAAAATTATTACATTCACCACGATTGATTCGTTTGTCTGGGTCTATTTTAATCTGGACCGTTTATCTGGTCATGGAATCATCCGGTTTCATTAGGTTTGTTGTATGTAAAATTAAACCCAGGAAATACGGAAACACCGCTTTCAGAACAGTTAGTTTCAGAGTGCGTACACAGACAACAACAACAACAATGAAAAAATCTAAAAACAAACAAACAAAAACAGAACAAGAAAAGACAAAAAAAACGTAAACAATAAACACACATAGACACACACAGGGAGAGAGGTGGGAGGGCGGGGGTGGGGGTGTAGCACTTCGTGACATCAATTTTGTCATACGGACAACTTTCAATCAGGACAATTCTAAAGTAAACCGTACCAGGTGTTTAACTAATCATAACTTTTTTTCTTTTTTCTTTCATGCAGTAAAACTTTTTGAACCTTTTCCTCAAAGAGTTACATACAGTCAGACGCCGGCCTTAACATCCCTTATTCCTCAAGGGGATAACCACGCGACAATTATCAACGAATCTGATGGTTCATGTGAACTAAAAATCCCACGTGGGAGAACAAGATGTTTTAAAACAATTTATAATGGGCGGAACAAGTTTAATTACCAGGCCTGTTCCGACTCGTAAGCGATAAACCTACAACCTCGTCGGTAATATAACCCTTCAGCCGGCGCGATAAAATCCTAGATCCAGAACAAGAGAAAGAAAAACACATGAGTCGCTTATATGAAAAACAAAAGTGTCTTTTTTCTGGCTTTGGTTCATTATTAAAGGTTAGAGTTTGTTTTTATAACGGTCTCTGTGATAGTTTAATCGTTTTATCGCTCGTATATTGTCGACGACAAGGTAATGGCCTATAAAATGCCGATAATGTTTCGGTTTTAAATCTCTATAGCTCTGGAGTACAACGCGTTACTTCCTCAAAGCGCCTTGGTGTAGGTTGTGAGAGTGGAATGTTTATAGGGATTCAATACATGGGGATTTATGCCGCATTTGAGAATAACAGCGGAGATAACTCAATCATTGAAACTGTAAACTATTGTACATGTAACTTAAGCAGGATTAAATACATTTGTTTGTGAGGTTTTTTATGGGGAAGATTTGAGGTCAAGGAATGAAACGCTATCGTGTATGATAATAAATGGCCCACAGTATGTGTTATGGCACGGTGAAGACAATCTCAAGATCTAGGAACAATAGCGCGGATATTTTCTTGACGCACAATACACATTTCAGTTTTTTAGTGTAAATAACGTAAATCTGTCACAAACGAGCAAAACAATTAGGATTTGTGGGAAAAAAAACTGTACAGTATATTCTATCCATTTAAGACCGGGTTCGATTCCCGTGGGTACAATGTGTGAAGCCCATGTCTGGTGTCCCCCGCCGTGATATTGCTGGAATATTGCTACAGCTAAACTCACTCATCCTTATGTGTGTATCTACAAATATACTGGACAAAAATAGTTAGGGATATACATGTATGTAAATTTTGAAATTATGAATAATGATCGATTTATTCACTGACACACTGATAAAATATTAATCATAAAAATACCAATATCCCAACTTATTTTGTCCAGTATATATATTAACGATTTGGGGAATAGAACATGTGATATTTGATCACCGAACTACATATGATGAAATGCATTAAATCTGAACCTCAATAATCCTCACACTCCACTATACGGATAACTATTTTGACAAAACACTTATTTTGTACTGCCCCCGTGGTCAGTTGAACAGAGTGTCCGATCGGCCAGCGGAAAGTCAATGGTTCGATGCTGACCGCATTCTTCAAAAAGATGCTACTTGTGAGCCATATAATAAAGGGGACGCTATACAGCATCTGCACCTTAAAAGAATATCTTCGGCGAAGAAGATAATTATCAGTATCACGTTTTACGATACCATACCAATGGATTTGTCTCTCTTCAACAGATAACATCTGATTTGTGAATTTTCATTATTTATCACTTTAAAGGATGTCAGTGATTTGTTTTTTAGATCTAAACAAGCAGGAAAAAACATCTCATTTGAAGAAGTCAAAAGAGCGTCGTTGTAATGTCTGTTACGGTCACTTTGATGTATATTTCTGTCAAAATTTGACAGCTTGTAAATGAGCGCGTTAATTGCTTTCCTGACAAACGACAGCTGGTTAAAGAATTTAGTAATTGCCTCAGCAGTCTGTCTTACACATATATACGTTCCTTGCAATCCTTCCTTGTAAAGATAGTCCAGGCAGCCTGAACGTTTGGTATTGGAAGCCTTACATAACATTGCTAACAGACATCTTGTTCCAAAAAAGGGGGTCTTGCTTGTCACTTGTGGTCGTATGATCTCTTTATTAGCTAATGTTTTTTTATACGTAGGTTTTATTTGAGAAAATGGTGTTTGTGGGGATTCCGGTTTAGAAAACCTCGGATGATGAATGAGTGAATGTTATTTTGCGCCGCGGGCATTTTGCAAGTATTCTAAGCTAATTATGAATTAATCTAATTTTCGCAGGGCGATCGCGCGCGTTTCTTAAGGAAATGTGAATTTGGGAAAAGGAGGTTGGGGTTTGGGGGTTTTGGGGTTGTTGTTACACACCACTCATCAATATTCCTGCCGGTCTGCAAATAACCGCTTCTGGACCACACAATCGAGTGACTGATATCATCCGTGTCGATATACGCTGTTAGGATACGATTCAACCAAGTCAACGAGTCTGACCACCCGATCCCGTTAATCGCCTCTTGTATAATTACGATAAGCATGGGTTGCTGAAGATTAATTTTGACCAGGTATTTACAGGATTTGTTTTCTATGTCAATACCATACGAATCATCAACAACGTGGTAAGTGTCTATAACGGACTGTGTAGCCGAGTGGTTAAAACGTTCGCTCCTCACGCCTAAGACCCTAGTTTGAAACCAAACATTGGTATAATGTGCAAAGTCCATTTCTTGTGGCCTTCTACGTGATATTACTGGAATATTAAAACTATATGCACTTACTCAAATGAAATTATACAGTTAAAATCGTAGTTAAAACAAATTCACTCGCTCTTATCTTGACAATCAGGGATTATTAAATTAATGTAGTAAGCTAAAAATAAATGCACATGGAAAATGAATGATAAACAGGAATTCGACAAAATATATATAGAATTCATTAAGTGAAATGATGCACTAAATCTGTACTAAAAGACACCGCCCAAAGTCACTCATAAAGTCCAGATCATGTGACTTCCAATTTGAAGAGGCATGTCGTTATCACGAGCTATAAGATATCCGGACACAGGGCTCTGAGTGGACTATGGCCAGTGCTGACCATGACTGGACAATCACAGTTTCCGATCTCTTATCTAAGCTGGGGGAATGTCTACACGTATAGATATGTATGTATTTCGTGTATCACTGTAACAATTACGGAAACTCAAGCGTCTTGTGTTATCTTACATGTAATAAACATTTCCTTTTAACCTAATTAACTGGTCATTTGTTACAGAGTGAGTGAGTGAGTTTGGTTTTTACGCCGTTTCTAGCAATATTCCAGCAATATCACGGCGGGGGACACCAGAAATGGACTTGACACATTGTTCCCATGTGGGGAATCGAACCCGGGTCTTCAGCGTGACAAGCGAACGCTTTAACCATTAGGCCACCCCACCGTCCCTCATTTGCTACAGAGAAGCGGAGATTGGGGGCTGGGGGTGGTGAGGGGGTGTCATAAAAACATTATCGCTGCTCTGGGTGGGGTAGATTTAGTCTCTGAAATGAACACGTTTTACTGAAAAAAACTGTTCATAGAAATAATCATAAAATATAATGAAAAGGAGCCCAAGCTGTGCCATATATACCAAACTTGCATGTGATTACTGGGATTTGTTTCAGGGTCTGTATGACTATGGGATGTGAATGATAAACGCCATGCTAAAAAAGAAAATATATGACTTGAAACACTATATTGGGTTTTTGGGACTGGATGTCAAGAATGTTGACGGATAGATTATGTTACATTTAATATGGAGATTGGCGACAAAATATGATACACTCCTATCACTAGCCTGAAACCCGACCCACCCCTCTCCCAATGATTTATGACCAGCCCCTACTCAAAGTTTGACCAGAGAAAACATCGGTAATATATTGTTACTGACCACGAATGACCATTGGAATGCCTACAGTGTTAATAATAGGCGGATACAGAAGGTGTGTGCGTGAGTGAGTGTGTGTGTGTATGTGTGTGTGTGTGTGTGTGTGCGTGTTTATTAAATGACCATTGAAACTCTCGTGAAAATGAAGTGTGCACACCCCATTTCTCCAAAGTGTGGCCCCCCTATTCTCAAAAAGCTGTATCCGCCCCTGTTAAGGCACGGTACAATCTACAACCGCCCTATCACATAAACCAGCACCATGATTTTAATATCTGTATATAACCTATATCAAAATTAAAATTAGAAATCTGTATCAACACACACGCGTCTAGATTTCTATATTCCACATCAGCAATAAAAATTAAAGAGAGATTTTTTTGTGCAATAAAAGACTTCATAAACAACGGTATTTGCGTCATTTGTTTATCAATTACTAACTTGCTTGCCTCAATCGACATATACTGAACTGACACATCGATCATGACCATTTGACAGGTCGAGTCAGAGGTCTTTGCCACAATCATTGTAATGTCAACTACAAAGAATCCTCATTTGTGAATGTTATTTGCCACAATGCCTCACGGTATGACAACCATTTGATTCTCCAAGCAGCAGAATTATTTGCTGATCGCAAATTGACGTGTATAGGTCAAAATTCGGAACACTTCATCATGTTTCAAATTGATCAGTTGCGTTTTTTGGACAGTTTCAAATTTTTGAATACCAGCTTGCAAACGCTGGCAAACAATTTGAGGAAAAAAGGACGAGAGGAATTTGTGTACGTGGCAAAGAACTATCGAACATGTGGATATGCTGACTCGAAAATTACCCTACTTTTATGAATATGTAGACAGTTTTGAAAAAGTTGAACGAGACAGAATTTCCGAGTCGTGACGACTTTTATTCCTCTTTGTCTGAAGAGACCATTTCGGAAGAAGAGTATGCCTTTGCCCAACACATTTGGCAGACTTTCCAAATTTCATCAGTGAGAGAATTCATGGAACTGTACGTTGGCGTTGACACTTTGATACTGACCGATGTGTTTGAAGCATTTCGCGACATGTGTCTCTCAGCTACTACAGGCTCGATCCATGTCACTACTTTACTCTCCCTGGAATGGCCATGGATGCGTGTCTCTTGATGACTGGGGTGAAACTTGACCTCATGTCCGATCCTGACATGTATAATTTTGTCTCCAACGCAATAAGGGGTGGAGTCGCCAGTATCAATCATAGGTACGCAGAAGCCAACAACAAATACATGTTTGATTTTGACCCTTCCAAACCTGAATCGTATCTGTTGTATTATGACATAAACAATTTGTATGGTGCAGCCATGAGTTGTCCGTTACCTCAAGATCAGTTTGAATGGGTAGATGAGTCAGAAATGAATACCATGGATTGGTTGAAGCTTGACCCAGAAGGTGATGTAGGTTACATCGTAGAATGTGATTTGGAGTATCCACGTGATCTTCACTCTGTCCACCAAACTTTGCCACTTGCTCCCACCAAGGAAAGCATTCCGTTCGAAGACTTGTCGCCCTATCACCGTGACTTGCTCGCAGAGTTAGGTATGTTAGGGATAAGGAATATGAAGAAGGCATCCACGGGGACCAAACTCTTCTCCACCCTAAAAGACAAACGAAATTATGTTCTTTACTTCGGAACTTTGCAGCAGTATTTACAGTTGGGTTTGAAACTGAAAAAGGTACACAAAATTTTGAAATTTACTCAGTGCAAATGGTTGAAGCCTTACATCGACTTTAACACACAAAAAAGAAAAGAGGCCACAGATGACTTTTCGAAAGATTTGTTTAAATTGCTTTCGAATGCTGTGTAATGGAAAACAATTGCAAAATGTAAGAAATTACAAGCAAATTGAATTAATCACCACTGAGGAAAGGCTGAGGAGGTTTACAGCAAAGCCCAATTTCAAAAGCGCCAGTATCTTTTCGGAAAACTTGGTTGTGGTGTGCATGGAAAGAGTGTCCGTGACTTTGAACCAACCCGTGTCTGTGGGCTTCACCATTTTGGAACATGCTAAGAGACTCCTTTACGATTTTCACTATAATGTGATGTTGAAGGAATACACCAGCAACCATGTTCGGGTTTGCATGACGGACACGGATAGTTTATTTTATCAAATCTGGTCCCCAGTGGGTACCCCCCTTCGCGACCCTCAAGACTTTATGTTAGCTAACCCTCATCTCTTTGACACCTCAAACTACCCTAAGGACCACCCACTTCATTCCATGGAAAGACACAAAGCCATTGGTTTGATGAAAGACGAAGTGGGTGGTCAGACTATCAGAGAGTTTGTCGGGCTTCGTCCCAAAACTATAGTTTCGTTTTGACAAAACTCCACGTGAACGGGTCGAGAAACGCACTGCCAAAGGAGTGCAAAAAGCATTCGTCAAAAAACATCTTCGTCACCAGATGTTTAAAGATTGCCTTCTCAAACACAAACAAAGCACAGCTTCTTATCATCAGATTCGCTCTATTCAGAACACACTCTATACAGACAGAGTGACAAAATTAGCTCTGACACCACAAGATGACAAACGTTATCTTTTGGCAGATGGCATTGAATCCCGTCCTTACGGCTATAATCCCATTTAAGCAAAACAAAATTAAAAGTTATAATATGTGTCTAGCAAACAAAACCAAAAAAAACCTGGAAAGAAATGGAAGAACATCATGACGCGAAGCTCTCCACCTCTCCACGAGCATGTGACTGTGTTCCTGTGTCTTTGACATTGGGAATAAAAAGAAAAAAAAGTAGGGACGGACAAAAAACTGAACATGAGAAACTAAAACTGATGTTAGATAGAAAAATATCATGATGGAAAATTAAATCATACATATAAGAAAATGAAAATGTCTAAAACGAAAGCAAAGCTTGTATGATAGAAATTAAATCATTTATGTCGGAAACCAAAAAATTTTATGTCAGAAATTAAAAATGTAAAACAAAAACAAAACTTGTCGTTGAAAATTAAAAATTGTATGTTAGAAATCAAAATGTGTAAAACAGAAACAAAACTTGCATGACAGAAATTAAAATGTATATGTCGGAGAAACCAAAAATTGTATGTCAGAAATTTAAATGTGTTAAACAGAAACAAAACTTGCATGTTAGAAATTAAAATTGTATGTCAGAAATTAAAAACGTGTAAAACAGAAACAAACAAAGAAACAAAAACAAAATGTGTGTTCTCAATAACAAGTGGAATTCAACACAGGAAATATCTTATAATGTTATTTTGTTTTATTCACAGAATGAGTGGAAGCAAGCAAGCAGAACCTCACCCTGGAAGAGAACAATTTGAAGCTATTCTCGAGGGAATATATGTGGATCGTTTGATCATGAGAGTAAATGAGATGCGCGTCTACAGATGTTATGGGTGTGAGATCGATCATCCGTCCCAGCGTCAACACCACTGTCTCATGATGGATCCAAAGAATGTGTGGACACCTATTTCGACGAAGCCTTGGCAGAAATCTCCCATGACAGTATACTTCAGGAGGCGAGAGCACAAAGAACTGCCACAAATCTAGACTTTGACGACATTTACACGCTCATTTATGAGAACGTTGAATATAGAAATAGATGTTTTTTAACACTGAGTAGAATAGAACGAATGGAGAGCAGAGTGGCAAGAAATCTCTAATGATAATACAATTTGACACATGTTTGTATTACATCTGTTTATAGTTGATCCTATTATATCATATAACAAGTGTCATTTTCAATACCAATTTTGATGTGTGCATTCAGTCAAGTGAAACATGCGTGATAAACATTTAAACCTTTCATCCACTCAATTTAAAAGAATTCTGATGCATGTATCCAATCACATGAAAGACAGGTGACAAACATTTAAACCTTTTGTCCAATCAGTTTAATATGATTCAACAGTTATGGATATAAAACATGTGTTCGTGCATCAGTAGTTACTCTCCACCCTCGTTGACAACAGTTGTGGTGCTCCTCTTGAATCTTTCCATTGACCAGGGTAATTCAAATCTATGGACTGCTTTGTTGAGTAGCTGTCTTGGGTACTTGTTACCTAATCCTAAAATCAAGAACACTCAATGACATTTTATCCACCATTGAGTTTGTCTGCTGACAAACACGTGACTCATATTTGATTTCATCCAATGGGAATGCTTCTTTTTTCCTCTACGTTCCCACCCTAGTCTTGTTAAAGTAAAAAAAAATGTACCATGCCAGTTCGTCATAGCCAGGAGTTGTGTGAGGCGGACACATAGTGCTCTCTCTCTCTCTAGCTTTCTGAACAGTTCTTATCATGGACAGGAAAAGTGCAGTTGACAGCAAAGTGTCTTTCTACTCGTGGAAGCAGGTGATGAGAACAGAACCAGTGACACTTCAAGAGTCCATTGTCATGCAGTCGGGGGAATGGTTCAAAGATCGCAGTGAATGCATCAAGGACGCGAAGAGAAAATTTCATGACGATTCAAACAGAACCAAAAGAGTTGTTATCAAGAAGTCTCGAAAGTTACCCCTGTGCGTTGATGAGGTGGACATGACAAACAAACTAAAACATGCAGAAGGACTTCTCAGCTTGTGCTACTCATTAGAAGTTACCAAAATCATCCAGCGACTCTCCTGGGAATTTTGTTTTGGTTGCATGTTCGAGGCTGAACAAGAACACTCATGTTGTGACTTGTCTGAACAGGTTCAAGTGGACAAATACTTTGATACTGCCATGAACGAGATCAATGACGATCACGTGATAGAACAATGGATGAAACTCTTGAGTGATGACTCATCCCTGGTTGACATAACCGCTTTTAGCTTAGTTCCCTATCAGTGCAAGGACTATCGTGACTCTCAGTTCAAAACGATTGAATGGAGAAGTGATCTTAAACAGCGAGTTGTTAAGATGTTGTTTTTGGAAAAAAGACTTATAAGTCTGACCAGTTGTAACTGAGAAGTTTGACCAGTGTTACTGAGAGTGTAACCAAGAATGACACAATGTAATGAAAGGTTCTTTTGAAGAATATATCCCATAATTGTTTTTATCATCATCATCATCTTGTAACGAATAAAATTGCTCTTGAATTTCACATATTTGTTTGTTGATCATTTTTTTTTTTGCATATACAAGTATGTATATCCTTCAAAGAGGAAGCTCGTCAGTCATTATATTAGCATTTTCCATGATGAACTTTTATCATTTCATCAATGAGTTCTCGAAAGGGTAAGAACAAGAGGAATGTCAAAGCTGTCTACAAGACATTGGAAGATTATTATTATTATTTTTTTAAGCCAATAATACCAGGAACTGACTATCGAGTGTTGGACACTAAATTAAGAATGTTTGGACTCATACCTTAAATATAAACCCATTTCAGCTTTATGTTTGTTGTTACTTTTATTTGATAATGTAAATGTGTATCATCCAAGAATGATTTGTGAATAAAATATAAAAAATAAATAAATAAAATGATAGATTCATCATGAAAATGTTTTTAGTGGTTATTTCTAATTGATTTAGATATAAATGTATCAACTCAAGATGCTATCGTTTAGTACATTATGAGTTCTCCAAAGGGTCATAAGAGCGGTGGTCCCTCCGACAAAGCCCTCGAGGAGTATTATTTTGATCCTAAACAACCCGGAGCTTATTACGGCCCAGCCAAGCTCCGTGATGAGTTACGGAAAAAGGGTGAATCCAAGGCGTCCTTACGCAGCGTGAAAAAGTTTGTCAATAATCAAGACGCTTACAGCTTGAACAGACCTCCCAGATACCGCTTTAAAAGAATGAGAGTCAGAGTGAATTCTCTGAGCGAAATGTTTGACGTGGATCTAGCGGATTTGTCTAGGTACACAAAATGGAACGACGGTGTCAGATACCTGCTGGTGAGCGTGGATATTCTTTCACGCTATGCTTTCGCACTGCCTCTAGATAATAAGAGACCAGAGACCGTCCTGAAGGCGTTCAAAGTAATACTGAAGGACAGAAAGCCTAAAAAGGTGAGGACGGATGCCGGAAGCGAGTTCAAAGCTAACTTTAAGACATTTCTGGACAAGGAAAATATCACCCACACCATTGCACGCAACGAAAACATAAAAAGTAACTACGTGGAACGTTTCAACAGGACGTTGAAGTCCTTGATCACACGATACATGACACGCAACAACACCAAACGCTATGTGGACATTCTCCCCGATCTGGTTTACAACTACAATCACACACTGCATTCTTCTTTACCACATATGTCCCCGTCACAAGTGACCAGAGGGAACCAGGTGAAAGTGTGGGACCATGTCTACCTGAAGCCCCTGAGAAAGAAGATCGGTAGCAGCCGTAAACCCATGAGAGCGAAGAGATATCTATTTAAAGCAGGCGATCTGGTTCGCATCTCATATCTCAGAAGGCCTTTCAGCACGGTGCTCGACCTCAAGTGGACGGAAGAGCTTTTTTAAAGTGGCTAGACGTTATAGGAAACAAGGTTTTCCTCAGTACAAACTGAAAGATTTTCACGACGAACCTCTGACCGGGTCCTTTTACGGTAACGAGCTCAAGAAGGTGGACAAAGGAGAGGACTCCCTGTGGCAAGTCGAGAAAGTCCTGAAAAGGAAAAAAGTGAAGGGGAAGACCTACGCCCTGGTACGCTGGCTCGGCTGGCCAAAGTCATTCGACTCGTATGTGGAAGAAAGTGAATTGAAAGAAGTGTGATAGAACAACGAGAAGTAATTTTTAAAAAAAAAAAAAATAAAATAAATAACATCAGCGATGGAGAAGTATGTTTTTCTCAAAAGCTCAGACTCCAAAAAGACATCCTTTCCTGGGAACACGCGCTATCATTTTCGTGTTAAACTCAACCAAAGGTTGACCTTCGACGGATTCTGGGTAGTGTCTTTGACCGAGTTGAATTTTGGAAATTTGGATATGAGTAAGGTCAGAGACCCCCATGTGGACGTTTTGTGTAATCTTTGCGACAGTTCCCTGGCGGGCGAAACGCAGCTGAGCTTGCTGAGACGCATCGATCTGAGACAGGGTCCTGCCTACAGCTTTGGTACCGAAATGTGCATGCGCGTCAAACTGAAGGAGACGGACAACATCGAACTGTATTTAAGAAGTGACAATCCTGACACCGCTTCATTCTTGTCTGAGGAGACCTATGCCACACTTCACTTGAGACGATATCCTTTCGCCGAGTGATTTTTAGCATCGTCATGGAAACCCGTCCGCTGTACGTACCCGACTATAGCAAGTTCAAACATTACTTTGACAACAAACACGTGAAGAAAACGTCCAACCTGCTTTACGGGAAAGCCAAAAGGATGGTGATTCCGGTGGTGAGACATCAAGCAGGGCAACAACCTAAGCAGCCCACCACAGAGGTCACCTTGCGCATGACGTCCGGAATCACAAAGCGAGGGTCGACAGAGCGAAGCCAAAGACAAGAGAACCAAAGCTATAAAACGCAAGGCCGGAGGAAGGTGCGTCACAACGAAGAAGATTCGTCGAACCGAGAACACTTCCTCCATTGTTCCCACCAAGACTACCAAAGCGCTCAAGTGCACTCCCGTGCGAGAAGACGATATCTTCAGCTAACGAACAGTTGTTTCCCATCGTCATGTCTCTGATAAAGGAAGGTGACTTCGAGGAACTGGTTCCCGAGGCTCTCAACGTATTTACTCTACCGCCCTATCAGTCGTCAGTCCAGAGCCATTACTTTATTCAAAATAGACCGATAAGCCAAATCAACGACACGACCCCGCTGGAGTTTAAAGTGTCCAATTCCGGAGCCGACTACATCGACCTGAAACGCACCCGTCTTCACCTCAAGGTCAAAGTCACTCCTCAAGCTGACGGGAATCGCGCGGCTGGCTGACGGAGGAACACGCGGGCTCGGTGAACTTGTTTATGCAGACGTTGTTTTCCCAGGTGTCGGTCTACTTGCAGAACGAGTTGGTGTCGTCGACCAACAACTATTATCCCTATAAGAGTATGATGAAAGCGCTGCTCGGCTACGGTGCAGAAGCCAAACAAACCCAGCTGAGCACGCAACTGTTCTACAAGGACTACGCCGAGAGCGACCGCGACCTGGAAAGCAGCAATGTCACAGGATCCCTCAACAGTGGAATGATGACACGCTGGTTTCATAGAGCAAAGCAAAGAACTGACCCTGTGCGGTCCCCTCTTCGAAGACGTCTTCGAAATGAATCGTCACCTGGTCAACGGGGTGGACATGACCGTGAAAATGTACAGATCGGACCCCAAATTTTGTCTGATGAGCGACGTGACCACCCACCAGTTCAAAGTGCAACTTTTGGACGCCTACCTTCAAGTGTGCAAAGTCAAGGTCAACCCGGCCCTCCTCATGGCTCATGATTCTCTGTTTAAGACTTCCAACGCGTTGTATCCCTATGTCAAAAGCGAGGTCAAGGTCACCAGCATTCCGAGCACGGAGCAAAGTCACACCATCGACAACCTCTCGAGTCCCGTGGCCAGCAGGTACATCGTCGGACTGGTGGAAAGTGCCAGCCTGAACGGCAGCTACACCGGGCAATCCGTTCAACTTCAAATCGTCCATGGTGAAAAAGATCACCCTCTACATCAACGGAAGCAGTGTTCCTGGTCAGCCAAGCCGAGCGGACGATGTCGCCACCTATGTAAGCATGTTGGAGGGTATGAACGTGTGGAACCAAGACAAAGGAAACGCAATCACCAGGACGGAATTTCTCTTGGGAAATGCCCTGTTCGTCTTTGACCTGGACAAGATTTGTGTCGATTCGGAGTATCTCAACTTGGTGAAGACCGGAGACGTGAGACTGGAGCTGGAGTTCAAATCGGCTCTTTCATCAACGCTGAGCTGCATCGTCTTGACTCAGAGAAACTCTCTCATCGAGATTGATCAAGCCCGCAACGTCTTCGTCAAGTAACTGGAAGCAGTAGCTAAGTACTTTAAGATCTTTAGATGAAGGCATCCGAGCTATGGTGCGCTGTGCAATGCGATCCCACCTTACGGAGACACGTGTTGGGTGTGTACGCTAAAAATAACTTACCATCCTCTATCCCGTGGAATCTGCGCGCTCGAGGCGTGGGTTTCGTCGTCAACACGGAGCCGAGGCAAAAGCGAGGACGTCACTGGATCGCCATGGTCATCGAAGGGAATAAAGCAGAACTTTTTTGACAGCCTCGCGGAACCAGTGATTGTTGACTTTGATCGATATCTTAAATCACACGTTGGTACTTACATACATAATGGTCAACGATTACAATCGTCCGATTCAGAAATTTGTGGGTTGTATTGTTTATATTATTTATTACACAAATTCAAAGATAGCTTAAGTATGAACCAGATTGTCCATCATTTTAATCCTTATGACTTGCTGTGGAATGATGATTTTGTATCAAGAAGCATGTGTCGCTATTTTAAATACTGTACCCATTGTAAAATCGGTTGACATCTGTGACTGAACTCCAGTGAAGTAGCCGATCATTGTTTGACTTTATGACTTAACATTGAAGAAATAAAGAAGTAAAAAAAAAAAAATTCAAATGACTGGTGTTATCTGTTAATACCAACACTGACGACTACTCGCGTCAGTCATCAACGTAATTGCCTCAGAGTAAACGCATGATGAAGGAGACCAAGTGTCTGTTGTCTTTTTAAAAAACTCAACAAAGCAAGTTAATTAAAAAATAAATTTCTGGTCTAAATAAACCTTAGAAGAAAAAAAACAAAACAAACAAACTTTCATAATTCAATGAAATGAACTTTTTATTTCAATAACATGAAACATTATTACAAAATTTGGGGTCCCATCTGGGATAGAATGCAAGTTTTTTTCTGGTCTAAATAAGGTTCAAAAAAAAAAGAAAAAAGGAACAAACTTTTATAATCCATTCATGGGAATGTAGTACAACTTTTATAATTCAGTCATGAGAGTCATGGGAATGTAGTCCTCGTCTGTTGAGGTGATTGGGGATGGATGTGGCGCCATCAGTGTCGGTGTGACAGGGGTGGGCCAGCTACTTTGAGATGATGATGCAACATTATCAATGCTGGTTACTACCACTCTCCTCGGAGGCAGGGGGGGTGGACGACATGCCTTCAGTCTGCGAAGGTCACTCTCCACTTGCTCCATCCGGGACTCATAACTGCAGTGTCTGGGACACTCGATCTGAGAGAACACTGTTCTTATGTCTTGAGAAGCGACGTCGATTCGCTCCTCACATCTCCTCATCCTCTCCTCTAATCTGTCCCTGTCTTCCCTTGCTCTACAGAAACACTGACCCATTTCTCTTCGTATGCAAACAAATCTAATCCTTGCACCACCATTAAAATTACCCACAAATCCTCTTTACATCCGCTACAATTAAAATGTGGTCATGGTCCAAGGGAGATAACTCTTAGAGACAGCAAGAGAGAGAGAGAGACCTTAATCAACATCCCGTTCAATGATGTTATTTTGTCATTATGTTTTCATTGTATTTTTTGTTGTCTTATCTTACGCTGCTCTCATTTCATCATGAGTTCTCAAGAGAGTAACACTGCACAGACTCCTGGCACAGCACTAGAAGATTATTATTTCGACCCGCAGAAACCAGGTGCCTATTACGGACCCTCGAAACTTCGAAGTGTGCTACGAGATAAGGGTGAACCAAAGACGTCACTACGTCATGTCAAAAAGTTTGTTAGCGATCAAGATGCTTTACAGCTTACATAGACCTGTTAGATATCGTTTCAAAGGATGAAAGTAAGAGTCAATTCTATCGATGAAATGGACCAAATTTTTTTTATTTTGGTATCAGATTTTATTTTTAGATTCCAAACTTTCAGTTGTCTCATGTAAAAGAAACACACACACACACACACACACACACACACACACACACACACACAACACACACACACACACACACTACACAAATGTGTACACACACACACAAAACAAATTGTTTTTCATTGACAACGGGTAAACACTGTGTTTGTTTTTTACCCGTTATTGCAGTGTCTTTTCTCAGAGTATAAATTCATCCGTTAATGGTTGTCAGCATCAGTGTTCAAGACGAACCTGGGAGACTAAACAACAACACATCATGGATGGAAGCAAATGTCTGTTACCCTTTAAAACCCCCACGACCATTTCCGTGGTGGGTGGGTCATCCAGTGGAAAGACAGTTTGGGTGGCTAAACTGTTGAAAGAGGCTGAAAGCATGTTTGACCCCGTACCCGAGCTCATCATTTTCTGCTATGCAGTGTACCAGCCGGAAGTGTACGGAGATTTAGAAAAAAGTGTCCCCAACATTCGATTTCAAGATACGCTTCCAGCGGAGGAGGAACTGAGGTCTTATGCCTTGGAATCTAACAACAGATGTTTACTGGTACTCGACGATTACATGCAAGAAGTGTGCAAGAATCAGTTGTATTTAAATCTTTACACAACGCTGTCACACCATCTCGGTATTTCAGTGATCAACATACAACAGTCGGCCTACCCTAAAGGTGAATGCAACCCGAACAATTTCCTTGAATACGCACCATTTTGTTTTGATGTCCAACCTAGGTCGGCTCATGAATACAAAATTTTAGCATCGCAAATCTTTCCGGGCCAGGTGAAATATTTTGCCGAAGCTTTTCGGGATGCTGTTGCTGAACGAAAGTATGGATACATCGTGATCGATGCATCCCCACAATCTGACGAGCGATATGGACGTTTGCGCACGAACATATTTCCAGGAGACAGCAAAAACAATGTGTGCACTGTGTACTTACCTAAATAGGTCTTAACAGATTGTTTGTGTCGACGCTCATCATTTGTGCGCTGACTGTGTGATGGATAAGAAGCAATATTCTCGGATCGTAGTAACTTACCCCACCAGGAGAACCAGAAGTGACATTGCTTCAGTGTGAAACCTTTGATTCCCAAGCCAATTGCGAGCAATTGACAATCTCAAACATCTTCGAAAAAAAAAACAGAGGCATCGACATACCAGATCATTGGAGGGCATAAAACATTTTGTGATTGGTCGTTAAAAAATTCAATTGTGACAATACTGTTGATATCAAATATTTTGTTGCTTTTTCTTTTGTGTGAGGCACCTATTCGTAGACATGAGTGCTCTGCTCGAGAAAGAGAAGTCATTTCTTCTCGTGTTGGAGCAAGTCAACGCCAAACAAAGGAAGGCCTTGTTGAATCATCTCTCTCATGAACAATTCAAGACAATTATCACCATGATAAACAACATTTTGAGAGGAAACATTGCACTCTCTGACGTTGACAAAACAAGATTGCGAAGACACAAGAATCTCATTCGAACATTGGGAAGCAAGACGGTAGGAGCTCGTGAAAAACGTCAGGTATTAATCATACATCACAACGTTCTACGTTTCTGCATTAGGGCATTGTTTGACCATGCTGCTTGCTTGAAAGTCAAAGACACCAAACCTCATCATGAGCAAGCCCATGGTCCTGCTGACGAGAGAGACGTATCAGAGACTGTTGTCGGAACGAGAAGACCAAGAGTCAGCAGCATCGCGGGAAGATACAGACACCACCGACACAGACACGGACGCACTCACAGATACAGACACAGACAGCTCCTTCCGACAGTGACTGAGCAGGTGGACGATGGTCAATCGATGACGAAAAATCACCAATCAATCACCATCAAGGATGAAAGCTTGTTGCTTTCGGATCGACTTCTCAAGAACATTTCTTCTGCCAAAACTGTGGGGAAGCTAGTGAATCTGTGGCTCTTTCTCAAGAAGAAAATTCAATCACTTGACCTACGAGTGAATGAAAATTTGGAAATGATGTCAATGGATGGAAAATGGCTAAAGAGTTCAAACCTCGTGAAACTGGTTCGCTTTGCTATTCTAGGTGCTCCTCTGACCAAAAGACCAATTGGCTATAAGGAATTTCGCGAAGTCCTACGCAGTTTGCGAGTGCCAAAGCGTCTCATGAGGTCGAGCAGTGGAAATAATGAAGCAAAAAGGCTGCATGTGAAAAGCAAACCGGGTCTCGGAGTTCCTGGAGTGACCGACTTTAGAAGATTGGAAACATTTTAGAATGTTATGACTCTAAGATACAACATTGTACTTTTTTCTTTTTTTTAATAAAGTTTAGCAAAATGGAAATAGACTTTGTGTTGTTTGTGTTCATGTTGAGTAAAATACTGCATTTCATAAACATGTGGACTCAGTCTTGTGTCATAGTTGTGTTTACTGAACAAATACATCTTGTGGAAAGGACAACTAAGGGTGTGTTTCAAGATAAATATTCACCAGATTGGTTTAATGTGCTTACTTCCTCTCACAGTGTTAAAAGGTTCATACACAGGTTTACAATTACTTGTCAAGGCATAAAATACGTCCTTCTTGATAGAATGTCTGATGTGAGCAGAAAAAATGTTGCCACCCCATGTTAAAAGGTACATACATGTGTTGTCAATGACAAGTCAAAGCAGAAAAAAAAATACCATTCTTCTCGACATGATGGTTGATCCAAGAAAGTATCGACTGAAGATCATACATGGTAGGATGGAAAGATATCAGACAGACAAGGCTTCAGAAATTCATGTCAAACAAGTGGTCTTCAGCAAAATAAGCCGGGTGCACATAATACTGAATGCATACAACAATACACTCGTGTGTTGATGAAGCTGTTTCCTCTTTAAATTCAACTGTTTACTTGTACATAAATGCATCGGTCTAACAATGCACTGCTTGCATTCCTTACCCATTCGTCATTTGTTGACAATGTTCTTGCAGGTGTTTTCATTCATCCAAATCGGCGTGGGGAAAGAAAAGCAACATGAGGTCATTCCTCGCATAGGAAAACTTGATCTTTATCTTAAAATGTTCGAAAAGGTTCAGATCTGGTGTCGGCTAAAAAATAGTAACATGACGTCATGGTTCCAAAATAGAAACTTGACCTTTTCTTAAAATGGTCCTAAACCTCCAGATATGGTGTCGGCTAAACATAGTAACATGACGTCATGGTTCTTAAAAATAGAAACTAGCCCTATTTCTTAAAATGGTCTGGAACGTCCAGATCTGATGTCAGCTAAAATAGTAAATGGCGACGTCATGGTTCTAAAAAATAGAAACTTAACCTATTATCTTAAAACGATCCGAAACGTCCAGATCTGATGTCGGTTAAAAAATAGTAACATGACGTCATGGTTCTAAAATAGAAACTAGCCTATTTCTTAAAATGATCTGGAACGCTCTAGATCTGATGTCGGCTAAAAATAGTAACATGACATCATGGTTCTAAAAATAGAAACTAGCCCTATTTCTTAAAATGGTCTGGAACGTCCAGATCTGATGTCAGCTAAAAATAGTAACATGATGTCATGGTTCTAAAAATAGAAACTTGACCTATTATCTTAAAACGATCCGAAACGTCCAGATCTGATGTCGGTTAAAAATAGTAACATGACGTCATGGTTCTAAAAATAGAACGTCCAGATCTGATGTCGGCTAAAATAGTAACATGACGTCATGGTTCTAAAATAGAAACTAGCCCTATTTCTTAAAATGGTCTGGAACGTCCAGATCTGATGTCGGTTAAAATAGTAACATGACGTCATGGTTCTAAAATAGAAATTTGACCTATTTTCTTAAAAAGGATCTGAAACGTTCGATCTGATGTCGGCTAAAAATAGTAACATGACCTCATGGTTCTAAAAATAGAAACTTGACCTATTATCTTAAAACGATCCGAAAACGTCCAGATCTGATGTCGGTTAAAAATAAAGTAACATGACGTCATGGTTCTAAAAAAATAGAACGTCCAGATCTGATGTCGGCTAAAAATAGTAACATGACGTCATGGTTCTAAAATAGAAACTAGCCCTATTTCTTAAAAATGGTCTGGAACGTCCAGATCTGATGTCGGCTAAAAAATAGGAACATGACGTCATGGTTCTAAAAATAGAAACTAGACCTGTTTCTTTAAAATGATCCGAAACGTCCAGATCTGATGTTGGCTAAAAATAGTAACGTGACGTCATTGTTCTAAAATGGAAACTTGACCTTTTTCTTAAAAAATCGAAAACGTTCCAGATCTGGTGTCGGTTATAAATATACTGACGGGGCAAAAAGAAACTTGGCCTATGCATTTTGGTGTGATGGAAACTAAAAGGTAAAGGGAAGCTGTGATAAATTTGATTACGTCTAACTAATCATCAACCATTTCTACAACAATTTGTACACAAAAACTATGGTTGAGTGATTTTGTGGCATATTTAAAATGGGTTTATTGAAGACTGGGTGAGAAATGAAAATTGCACGCCATTACACCTACAATGTTTAAGCTGTTATAAATTAGTACCCAACAAATAAAAATGAATTGATTTTCAGGGATAAGACGCCCAAGATGTCCAGCAACATTTCATAAAAATTAAAATTGTGAAAATTTAATTTTTGAAATGTTAAAATTAAATTTTATTTCAAAATTAAAAAAACCCATGCAGTCGTATTCTTTGAGCGTTGACTAATTGTCAGTACTTTTCGTTTTTTCGATACTCTGTCTGCACTTTGAGATATGTGCAAATGAAAAACAAACATATGATAAAATCAACTGGGAGGCCAAGTTTCTTTTGCCCGTCAGTATAGTAACAACTGTGAACAGCACATGTGACATGATGTGGCTTGAAAGTCGTAAAAGGGGGCAACGACCTCAAAGCATTAAACACAAAGACTTTCTGTCAAGCCCAGTATTGCACTCACCTATATGGTATTCATTTGAAGAAACTTTTGTTTTACATAAGAGTGTTGCTCCAAGGTTGTATTTCATTCCTCAAACTGCATTGTTTTGTGTGTGTGAATGTGTTTGGACATGGGAAAAAAATATGATGTTTAGTTTTACTTTTGATGCAACTGGAAATTTTGAAGTTACAATTCATCAAGACTTAATTTTGAATTATCAAGTGTGTGGCTCTTTATCGGACATTTTAACGAACTTCCTTGATGAAGTCCTAATTTATAGAGCAAGGACAGTTAATCCAAATTTTTGTTGTGGACTCATTAGGAGGGTTGGACAACACGGAATTTTCGCTTGATAGAGTTGGTGAAATCTCTATCCATTTCAAATCCTTCTTCGATCAATGTCCATTTATTAACAGTGGACGAAATGAAAGACTTGATAGAGATGTCTTGCTGCCCCGAAGTTTGTTTTGGATAGAGGAATTTCCCTGGAGGCAATATGGGCATTTATAAAGGTGAGTCTAAAGTATGATTGTACATTTACCTATATATTTGTATAAAGATGTTTGAGTTTTATGTGTTTTATTCAGCTTCAGATATTTAATGAGTGGTTACATATCTTTCATTGTCACAGTTACTTTTCACAGAAGAGGGGTTCCTTGACTGTTTGAATTTAATAGTATATCATTTCTTGGATACCTGCACATGAACTGAGAAATTAGATTGATGTTTTACTGCACTGATTGTCGGAATTGATGTAGTGTTGCTTTCATATAAATTAAGAAAAACAATTCCTGCTTTGATGAATCATATATAGATCTAGTGACATGTTTCACTTTCTTTCTCGATCCTGTGGGGGTTTCAGGGGAGTGTCTTTGGGCACTGGTAAGAATAGTACCTCAGTAATCCCATGCTTGTCGTACAAGGCGACTAAAATGTGGAATTCAACTCAAATGAAAGGCCGTTAGACCTCCTGGTCCAGTTCCAAACCGTGCTAGTTTGATAAGTAAAAGTCACAACAACAACAACAACAACAACAACAAAAATGAATATTTAATAGAATTACATGGTTTATATAGATGCATAGTTTAATAATAATAATAATACTAATGAGGGGTTTTATTTGTCGTACATGTGCATTACACCGTGTGGGGATAAGCATAGTTTGATGAAGTAAAGTCGAAGAATGAATAGCAATGAATATTTAAGAAAATATTACAGTTCATATACATGCATAGATGAATAATACCAATAATTGTAATAATGTTCCATTTGTAATCCTTTGATAATCAGCTGTCTCTAATAGGGGTCTATGTTGATCAACGGTTTCACTATATTAATTGGGTTGGTGCTTCAGACTCTAGATCTTGTCCCGCACAACGTGCACAGATTAACAATTTCAATCATTGGAATAATGTTCCATTTGTAATCCTTGATAAGCAATTGTCTAAATAGGTGCATATTTATGTTGATGAATAGTGTCACTGTATCAATCTGACTGGATTGGTGTTTCCGACTCTAGATCTTGGTCCTGCACAACACACAGATTAATAACATCAATAATTGCAATAATGGTCCATTTGTAATCCCTTGATAAGCAAATTGTCTAACTAGGTGCATATTTATGTTGATGAGTAGTACTGATGTATCCACTGACTGGATTGGTGCTTCGAGATCTTGTCCTGCACAACACCTGAAATGACAGGATTTTTTTTTCAATATAGTATACAATAAACCTATCTTTCTAAGCATCTGTTTTCCATATTAACGTTTGTCAAAAGAAATATATGTGTATATATTTAGGTTCCTGTGGTAGTTGTGTAGTTGATTGACTTTTTGTCATTGATTGTCTATGACATGCTGCAGAATTAAATACACAGGATTTGTAGTTTATTCACGTAGAAAACAAAACAAAATCTAAGGAACACCATCCCATTTTGAAAACAGTGTGTTCTTTGTAAGATAAAATAGAAGACATCTATCAGAAACAATATGACTTAGCAGAGATAATTATACACATATATGCATTCATTCTACCCTTTGTGACATACAGTGGAAACCTGATAAGTAATATTTCAAGAGATCAGTCAAAACTGTTAACTTATCTTGTACTTTACTTATCCAAGCTTGCAGATGACAAACACATGCATGTATAGGTGCTCTGTATACTGCTTATTTAGTTGCCTTAGTCTATTTTGTTAAGTCACTTTCTTCTTGGAGACTACAGGAAGATAAATTACCCTGGACCAAAGAATAATGTTTGACTTCAGACTTCTTTAGTTAGAAGTCATTACTTAGGAGGTTTCCACTGTCAATCACATTATGATATTGAGGAATTGTCACCTATAACATCACGAAGGGCAAACTGAAAAGGATTGAAGGAGATTTAAAGTAGAAATAAGAAGGACAACATTTTATTTATTTACAGTTTACATCTCAAAAGCGTTCCTCAAAAAGTTGATATCATTTCAAAACATTTAATAATTCTTAATGTATTACTCACCTATTTCAATGTCTCAGGATGATTCTCGGACAGCCTCTGTGTCTTCATCGTAGCTTTCCTTTGGGTACAGAAGAATTGAATTTTTATTGTATGTCCTATTTTTTTAATCTTCCTTGCCCCATGAACATTAAGTGCGTGGATGTCTCCAGTGTCTCCGTATACTGGCCATTGAGGAGAAAGAATGTCAGCCTTGTGTCCCTCCCCTTCTTCATAGCAGGTGTCAGAATCAACTTCCAAAGGCTATCTTCTTCTTCAATTGTAACCTTAATCGTGGATTCAATTCGAAGCAGACGGTAGGTAGGGAGTCTCACTAACCTTACATCTAATATACTGTTTCTGATGCATCCCATCTTCATCGAACTCGATTATATGTTCTTGATGGGACAAGGTGATTAATTCTAGGTATGCCTAGGCTCTCCTTTGTCACTGTCGCCTCAGGACTTCAGTGGATGCCCGCTTCAGGTATATTTGGCCATTCTGATAGACGATGATGTCAGTAAGCTAGAAGGTAGATGAAGACTCGAAAGCAGGAGAAAGACTTGCACAGAGGCTGTTTTGAGGAATCACTCACATTAAATCAGGAGTGGATTGAAGTTTATATATCAGTTGCCCTATGTTGACACAAGTCCACTTCAGTTCCCAAAACAATAGTTACCCCCACCCACTTTTGTTATAAATGATGACACAGGATGTTCTCCACTTAGAAACACAATTCCTTCCATCCAAAACCCATCATCATGAGAATAAAATAGGCGACGCCTTTACAACTAGGGCCACAATCTATCCACTCCGCTCTTCTTAAAAAAGCTTTTAAGAGGAAGCAAAAAAGGTTTTATGAATAAACAAATGATGCTGTTGGCATATATGCACCTCTTTGTTCCTTCTTAGTTCAAAACACACCTTAATGTCTGCTGACCCAGGTGGGATTGAATTACCATCTTCTATACACTGTACCATGACCTCCACGGGCTCTGGGAACGTCGCGGAACAAACACACACCCTACTACTTGCGATTTAACCCCGCTTGGACATGGTGCGAAAGCCATTAACCTACTCTGTTTACACAGGAGAGCTTCATAGCTTAGATCAAAAGAAAGTATGGACGTCATGAATGATTCATTGGTTCTTGGAATGTGTGGGGATCATCCGTCAAATGATCAGCCTGAGCCACCTTTTCATGATGCAAGTGGGGGATTATTAAGGTCAAGGTTAAGGTCATTGATCACGTGATAGAATGGTGGTCATACACTCCGGGAGGTATTCTCACTTTAATATTTCCAATTCCCATTTCTCCAAAGTGTGCCTCCCCCCATTCTCAAAAAAAGCTGCATCCGCCCCCTTCTAAGGCCTGGTCCAATCTCCAATAACGCCCTATCACATAAATCCAGCACCATGATTTTGTAATATCTGTATATAACCTTATATCAAAATTAAAATTAGAAATCTGCATCAACACGCACGCGTCTAGATTTCTATATTCCACATCAGCAAATAACAATTAAAGAGAGATTTTGTGCAATAAAAGACTCTCACAAAACAATGCATTTTGCGCGTCATTTGTCTTATCAATTCACTAACTTGCTTGGCTCAATCTACATATACCGAACTGACACATTTTCAGGAGCGTGCACCTCGCGTGACTGCAAAGTACAGCGTTTATTGTTCAGACGCGGAACTCTGCGGTTCGCCTTTGAACTCTGGGTTATAGATACCATGTCACTCATCAGCGCAATGCGCTGACCTCTGACACGCAAATACCCGCTAAGTAACTAGGGCTGTAACGATACACTGTGTATTGTAACATCATGAGTTCTGACCCAAAACAAAATTTTGATGGCTCCAGTCTGTTGGAGTGAGGGAGTTTAGTTTCTTACGCCGCTTTCAGCAATATTCCAGCAATATCACGGCGTGGGAAATACCCAGAAATGGCTCTGCCACATTGGTACCCATGTCGGGAATCGAACCCGGGTCTTCGGCATGACGAGCGAATGCTCTTTAAATCCACTCAGGCTACCCTTACTCCAGTTTGCAGGAACGATGCACGATTCATTAGGAGCAAGTATCTGTTCGTCCTGCAAAGGAGGTTATAATAATCCAAGAAGCTCCTTGACTCAAGTTATACAAAGCTCTCGGTAAGCCTAAGATCTCAGAACTTTTCGTAGTATCCATACCCTCCTATACTCGTAACATATAGGGACTACTGAATGCCATGAGAAAAGTTATGAGATCTTAGGCTTTCATGAGTGCTTTGTGAAACGGGGCCCCGGCCTCATCCATAAACTGATCGTAGCGCTACGACAGGGAATCGTAAGTCTATGTTAGTGATGGGAGTTACTACGATCATCTTTAACGACGATCGTCTCCTTTGAGGAACGGGGAACTGGAGCTCTTTTCACGAAGCAGCCCTTTACTAAAGAAGTTAATTCTTTAACTCCTATCTCTTTAACACATTGCACTAAGGGGTCACCTTAGCGGGACTTACGATCACCTTTAGTGCTTGATGAAAGGAGGCCCTGCACTCTTAATGATACTGCTTATTGCTAAATTAATAGCCAATACCGTCTCTCCCGTGCAGCAATACTAATTCTTAAGAGCTCTATGTACTCAATTGTCTTCTGAAGCTAATTTGCTCTGGTATTGTATGCCTAAAAGAGCTGGTCCTAACGTCGCCTTGAATTGCACTTCAGCCAGACCGCGGCGCTCTGGCCAGCCCAACAAGTGGTGAGTTCGACGTGACGCACCGTCTCAGATGTTTTCCACTCTGCGTGAGTGGAGTGAGCTGGGTTTTACGCCGCTTTAGCAATATTCCGGCAATGCCACCGAGGGGGATACTCTAGAAATGAGCTTCACACATTGTACTCCATGTGGGGAATCGAACCTGGCCTTCGGCGTGACGAGCCAACGCTTTAACCACTCAGGGCTACCCTCACCGCCCCCAGGGTTGCAGTCAAGCACTTACATAACACGCTTTAGATAATCTACTATCATTTTTCTACTTTTAATCCAAAAGCCTTTTAACATTTACAGACAGGTTCAACAAAGATAGCTCTTACTTCTAAGGGGTATGCGGAGTCACATCTGAACATCTGATTAAAAAAAGTATCTCTTCTGCAATGACATTTTCTACTACACAGCCAAAGGCCAGTCACTGGTGGGCAGGCAGTAATAAATTAATGTACATTATATATCCCGATACAAGTGAGTGGAGTGAGTTGAAGCCTTACGCCAGTACTTCAGCAATATTCCAGCCATATGGTATGACGTGGTCTGTAAATAATCGAGTCTCTGGCTGTGACAATCCAGTGATCAATATAATGTGAGAGCATCAATCTGTATCCTGGGATACAAATGGGATACGGGAGCTATTCCTTGACTTCTAAATCAACGTGTTCCTGGCTCTTTAATTTTACTTCTGATGGTTCAGGACTAATATAGATGCCATCCTAAACTTAGCCCAGTTAGTATTTTGGCTAAAAACTGATGTAAAAAAATATCAAATCAACTTTTCCAAAGACTTTTCATACTTAACTAAAAAATATCTAGATATTGTAAGACCCTCGTTAGTACTTATCACTTTCTGCACCTAAATCAGTGCAGCAAGTATCCACATGATACTGAATAAAATGTGCTTTTGAAATTTACTGTGTATGGTGCATGTATACTATTCTCATAATTAAATCTTAATGTATTTTTGGAAAATTCGTATGGTTTTACTTCTATCGTAGTCGCGTATTTTGTGTGTGTGTTTTTTCGTAATGAATACTTGCAAAATTAGCATAAGCTGGCATTTCTGGCAGATAATTCTCAACTAATACTAACAGTCGCATACCAATTCAGAAAGATTTCTCTGCAAAACTTCAGGATAGAAGATGAGGACAATTGTTTTGTCAGCGGACTGTACGTATATCCTGGGTTGGAATAAACTTTATTCAAAGTTCTACATCAAGACGATTGTTTAAGCTGACGCTTCCTGGAGAAGTGTATACAACATGTATAATGACTCCCTATTCTTGTTCCAGCCAATTAGGCTTTGGGAATTATAATTAAATAAATAGATCCTGATCCAAACTAAGGAAACCAACCTAAGGGAAACCGAATGGGGATGTTTTGATCGGAAAGGGGATCCAAGGACTAAGGATCAGTAAAGGGTGCGTTTGATCGAAAGGGGATCCAAGGGCTAAGGATCGTAAAGGGGTGTTTGATCGGAAAAGGGGATCCAAGGGCTTAAGGATACAGCTTTCAGGGTAACCTATCCTTACCCTTAAAGAAACTAACCCTAAGGATCCAAATGATGTTTGATCGGAAGGGATCCAAGGGCTAAGGATACGCTCTTCGAAGTAACCCACCCTTACTCCCAAGAAACTAACCCGCGATCCAAATGGGATGTTTGATCGGAAAGGAATGTTTGATCAGTTAAGGGTAAGTAATCCCCGAGGATAAGGGCATGCAGATCTAGACTTGAGGAGTCTAAATCACATAGAGGAAGAGAATATATGGTATAGTTAATAGTTAATAGACATATTTAATAGAGCAAGTTTATATTGGGAATATAGGTGATACTATATGTATATGATTGGTATAATGAAGTAATTTTACTTTACATATTGTTGCTATGTTGTGGGTGGAAATTAGGTAGGAGGTTGTTGGTTGTTAGGTTAGTAGTTTACCTTATTATTCCAATATGGTCTAACATAATGAGTATTGATAGTACAATTCATTGATGAGCTCATAACCATGAAAGATGAAGCAATGGTTGTAATTACGGAAACCCAAACAGAGCAACGATGTCATTTAGCCTCGTATCTAAAGCCTAGATACGAAGGCATGACATGTTCCATATTTGAGCAAGATCTCCATGATGTTTAAGCACAAAAGGGCCATGATGATTCCAAGAGTGACTATTATCAGAGAATTACTGATTTAAAGATATTTACAAAACCAGAGGGCTAAGAGGGAATCCAGGGTCCGAGGCGGGTCCGATAGCCAGTGATGAGTGGTCATCCCGGTTGGATACAACGGAACAGAGACAAAACAACCCGGTCAGTATAAAACCGACAAGGCCCATTACGCCGCGACGACAATAAGAAAATCGCGACGCAAACAGTCATACCGACACTGCATCTTTGCTAAGCATTAAGATAATTGGGTCAATAAGCAGAACAGGTTACCGAACTATCTGGCGGATTACAAGGTCAATAAACAGCCAAATCTGTAAAGGCGTAAAGGAAATATCTTCTATGAATGAGATGAATATGCACAAACTATAAACTATGAAAAGAGACTAAGGCGTACTTACAATGCACAAGCACTTCTGAGCAGCCGACAGTGATAGTCGGGAACTGTAATGAAACTAAGACATTGTAACTGTTTCGTGCAAGTTTCACCCCCAGCCGATGACAAAGAGACACTCAGGCACAGTGGAGAGAAATGCTGGATATGGTCTGAGCGATGGTGGCTGTAAGGCAAACCATGCATAAGAAAAGGTGAAATGTAAAGTACATAATGTTTAAAACATTATCAAGAACACATACTGACATGATGCCACTGTTCAACTCCCAACGAAAGAAATGATGAATTATTTCTGCGATGTAAACAAACACTGCACTGAAGCTCCATAAATGTGATGCCAGTCTGACCACTGTCACCATGGGAACACAGCCGAGGAGGGTATCATATCGGTACAACAATGTTGCAACGTCATAGTTAAGAGATGGGACGGGTCGATAGCTCATTGTTCCTGAAAGAAAAGATACAAATATGTTTGATTTCGCTTTATTTGATGGGGCATTCGAAGGGCACAAAAACGTTGCCCTGTGACACGAGTTAACAGGACTTTGCATAATCCAAAGAAATGGCATGAGCTCTTGGGATGTACTGATGGTAATCCAACCACTACACAATAACAACTGTGGGGGCTATACAGCGAGTGAATGAGGCAAATTAGTGCACATGCAAGTTCATTGGGCGAGAATGCAATCCGCCCTTGGGACGAGATAACACCGGAAGCACACGCACCCGCGATCAGCCAACACTGATGACACTGTCGACAAAGCGTCTCCAACGGCCAATGGACGGGTACGTTTGTTTGTTTGCTTCCTAACCATGCCTTCCATGATGAACAGGCGAGCATCTTAAGCCTATGCATTCATAACAATGAGAATATTCAAATAGAGCCAATGTCTTGCCCAGTGCAGGGTGGAGGCATGTAATGTTATCATACACGGAGCAGCTCTGCCTTAAGGTAATCAGGTGTTACAGCCACGAATAGATGCCATAACATTAACAAACGCCGTTCAAAGACTTACAACATTGTATCAACGGAGGGAGGAATCAATCCTAGCACGTAATGAGTAGTAAGGCAGCGTGGCCGCTTGGCTCATTATAATGTTGCATAATGTTGAATAACATCGACATGGTATCGGGAGCCACAACGGCCACACATAATACATATATTATTTGGCTATATCAACACGATTGCTGCTGTATGAAATACTAACGATGGTTTCCATTGTCTTGATACCAGATTGAAATTTTGTTAGTCTGTTTTGTTCTTTGTTTGTTTGTTTGTTCGTCTGATTGATCATTCATTCATCCATTCATTCATTCATTCATTCATTCATTCATTCATTCATTCTTTCCTCCTTCTCTCTAATCCTCCTCACCCACCCACCCACCCACCTACCCCACCCACCACCAAACCAACGGCAAATCCAGAACGAACGAACATCCGCACCCACCCAACCCAACCGATCCAGCGGATGAGGCCGGATATGGCTGGTTGTACATGGGCAAGATATGCTGTTCCGGGGATAGCCACGAGCTGTTTCCATATTGCTTCTGGTTTGACAGAAGCTCTACATTTGGCCCAGGCTCAACGTCACTGTCGCCCTGCCATTCATAGTGCAGGCAAGTATAACCTTCTTTAATACCCACTACAGACAGCTCCCATCAGCCGTCACGTATCACTCTAACACCTTCTTCCTGCTACTGTAGCAATGGGTGGTGCGAATAAACCGCATCATTATAGGTTGCCTAATGTCTCGTTTGCGCCTGACTATGGTACAGCGTTGGACATGATGTACACAGTATCATAGTTACTCAACCAAATCAACAATAAATATATTGTTTGTTCGATATTGACGAGTGGTAGGCAGCAGTAAAGCGCGGAGGAGGAGGAGGGAGGAGGAGGAGGAGCTCATCCATGTCTCTTTGTAATAAACCAACATTGGGTCCTTTGCCATTGCTACCTATTGCATCACCTTTCATCTTTAGCGAGAAATGAATACATATAGTGTTGTCTTTGCTTCCATTGAGAAATCTCTCCTCACGCACCACTCACTCACGCACGCACGCACGCACGCATGTACGCACGCACGCGCACGCACATTGCCATAAAGTATGAACGGTACCTAGGGATACATTTAAGAGAAGTTACCTGTTCCACATATAGTTTGCCTCCTCCTTACGAGGAGAAACATTACAAACGCCGTTGAAATTCTTCACATTGCATGAACAAAGGTTGAATAAAGCCTGCATCTCACGGGCGGTAAGGCAGAATGACTGCCATTGATTCCGGGCTTTATGCTGCAAAATGTTGGATAACGTCGGACATGCTATGCATTATCAGGCCATTAGCAATACCTACGAATGTTTTCATTGTATAAACTGACTGACTGACTGACTGATGACTGAATTTGGTTTTACGCTTTGTGTACATTCCAGCAACATCACAGCGGGGATACCAGAAATGGGCTTCTACAAATTAAAATTCCATGTGGAGATTCGAACTCGTCTTCGGCGTGACGGAGCTAACGCTTTAACTACACTCAGGCTACCCGCACTGCCCCTTTATTGTATAAAACACGAATGGAATAAATTATAAGCTATAACCTGTATTTGTAGTTGTTGTTGAAGCTGTAGTTGTAGCTGTAGCTGTAGTTGCTGGGAAGCTAGAAGCTAGAAGTTGTTGTTGCTAAGGAGGCTCTCACTTTGTTGACATGCCATCGCATCCAATTACGCTATCAAGCTCATGATGTTGATCACTGATTGTTGGGTCCAGACTGCATTATTTATATTACCCGCCGTATGGAGGTGGCGTCTAACAACGAACGAACCAAACCATTCATGATAGGTGTTTTGACGACACAAATCACTGAAAAGTAGCCATTTACTAGAAACATATCTTGGAATCATTTATAACTGGTGTCCAGCAATCTGCAGCCAGTTTATCTACCTGGAAGGATGCAGCAACATTAATAACACTCGTTCAAAATCTTCTACATTGTATTAATGAGGTGGAAGGAATCTCATATCCTATAGTAGTAAGGCAGTATGGCAGCGCCACCGGATAACGCTGCACAGCAGCGGGACATGGCATCAGCGCAAGAGCATCCTGCCGCGCATCTGCTGGGCCAATGAGAATACTGGAAATAGAGCCGTATATTTACAGCTCACCCTGTTGCACCAGGTAGCCAAGCAGCTAATAAATAGTGCTCTAAGCAGAAGCAGCAGGCATGCCACAAATACTAACAAACGCTTTCGTTCAAAGACTTACAACATTGTATCAATGGAGGGAGGAACTGAACTTTACATCGTACCGGCATAAGGCAGTGTACAGCTGTTCGGTAATGCTGTACAACGTTGATAACGTCGGACATGGTATCTGTTACACACATATCTTATTATATATCACCACGATTAATACTTCACTTTGAAAAATACCAACGATGGCTCTAACTATCTTGATACTCCACGAAATCTCTCTCACTGAGTGCATAAAATCTATCTATCTATCTATCTATCTATTCATCTATTCATCTATCTATCTATCATTCATTGGCTCATTCCTTTCCCTCCTCCCTCCTCCCTCTCCCCTCCGTCCCATCAATCAATCAATCAATCAATCAATCAATCGATTTATCGATCGACTTCAAACCGATCTAGGTGACATGACTTCGGTGCTGTACATGGTCGCAAGCGTGGTGGGGTGGGGCTGTGTGGCCAAGGTTGGGGCTGGGCTGGGCTGGGTTGGTGTGTGTGTGTGTGTGTGTGTGTGTGTGTGTGTGTGTGTGTGTGTGTGTGTGTGTGTGTGTGTGTTAAGCCACCGGGTGCTCTATATTGCTTTGGGGATTGGATAATTTACATTTGGCTCCAGGTCAACGTCACTGTCGTTCCCGCATTAGTGGCAGGCATAACCTTCTATTACTTCCACTGCAGACAATTCCCCATCAGCCGTCAATGTAATAATTTATGCACCTTCTTTCCTACATTGCAGTAATGGTAGGTGAGAATAAAAACTCATTATATCATATAGGCTTCTGGAAGGCTCAATAGCCCTTTGCGCCTGATGATGTTGCAGTGCTGACGTGATACAGTATCATAGGTAATTGGAATCAATAATAAATATATATTGTCGGTCCGATACTGCCGAGCGAGCATCATGAGTGCGTTAGGCAAATGCATGTCTCTTGGTTATAAACTGGCTCCACAATGGTAGCTGTTACCTGATGGTACAATTTCATCTTAAGAATGCAATGCTGATCTCCTTCCGGACTTGGAATTCGTTCATATATTCATATTTTAATCTTATTCCATTCCTAATTATATAAAATTAGCCCTCTGGAGTACTGTCTCAGCGAGAAAATGAAATACATATAGTGCTGTCTTCAAGTTTATGGGGAAAGCTGTGACATAAGGGAACCCTCCCACCTACAGGCAGTTTTGACGATGACAAATCACTGAAAAGAAGACGTACACGTGAACCATTTCATCACAGACATATCCCGGAATGATTTATAACTGGTGTCCAGCACCCGCAAGCCAGTTTCATCTTACCTCCCAGAGAATGAGCAACATTAATAAACACTGGTTCAAAGTCTGTCTACAATGTATGTAAACGGCGAAGGAATCCAGCATCCTATAGGCAGGCGCGGCAGCTTGGTCTGGATAATGTTGCACAATGCCGGGATTACGGTATCAGCGGCCACGAATACACCAACAGAATATTGGCGTGTCAACACACCACTACATGGAAAATACGAACGATGCCCCTGCCACTGTCTTGACAGCTGATAATTCGACTCGGCCATTCTTTGCATCGTTGTTTGTCGGTTTGTTTGTACAACTTTCTGTATGATCCTCCCGCCACGCCACACCACGCCACGCCACGCCACGGCTGCTGGTATAGGTGGCCACATGTCAAGACTTGAACACTTGCTGCGCTCCAACTCTGCATGGATCTTGCCCTGCAATCAACCACTGCCTGTTGCCCTTGTCTACATGGAGCATCGACATGCTACACCATCCGATAATCAGCATGTTCGAGCAACCGTGGATTTGAAATCATCTACCTAGGGAAGCAGCGCTGTGCTGCGCTGTGCTGTGCTGTGCTGTGCTGTACATACTGGCACTTTGGTACGCCTCGTGAATGGATAAGGTGTATGTATAGGTTCGACCTGTAGAACGAACACCAGTGACCAGGCCACCGTCTAAAACTTGGGTTCTTGATTGTTGAGAACGGCTGAGATGAGGAGAGGTTTCAGGCCAGTTTAAACTGCAGCCAAGCAAACTGATCGAAGCCATATAAATATCGAATAGGTTTCGCTCCTCCATAATGCCCATGACCAGGTGAATCTCATCCGATCCGCTTCCTACAGAGCGACTTGAACCTAATTGCGAGCTATACTTTGAGCATGCACCTTGTCTCACTCATCATCATCACCATCATGCATCATTTCTGACATCTGACAATGTATGGTGCCCCATCACAGCCCCTCAGATTGTATCAATTTATTTCCCAGCATCGGCCTTGGGGAGCTGCATAAATCGCTTTATTACGCGCATGCTGCATGTCGTTGGATAGCTGGATCCTTAGAGCTACACGAAGAATGCTTCATTTGTTTTATGCAAATTTATAGCCGAGCAGATCGATGCTCACGCTGTTGATCACTGGGATTTCGTCTGATCCAGACTGATTATTTTACACACTCCCCGCCATATAGCTGGAATATTGCTGAGTGTGGCATAAACTTAACTCACTTCCACTGTATTGAAAGAGCGCATAATATCCAAATAAAGATGTGATAAACTTCGATGTATCGAACTTACAGATGTCTCAAGTAAAAGGCTGGTTCTTTCATTAATTCATTCATTCATCATTGTGTTCTTTTATGTATCGAACTCCTCGAATACTTCCAAAGTTGGTGGGTAGTCATGGTTGAAGCGTTCGCTCGTCATGGTACGGGTCTGATTCCACATGGGTACAATGCGTAGCCGATTTCTGTGTCCCCGGCCGATATTGCTGGATATTGCTAAAATCGGCGTTTATTCACTACCTTACCGAAATTAAGCATTTATGCGTTGATCCTAACTTCGCCACAAATATAGTTTTGACTCTACGCCGCGCCAGTTCTTTGTTCAGAAATATCTATTATGTCAGATGTCCGTGAACAGGCGATCACACCCTGTCCTGCTGGTGACGCGCATTACGCCTCCTTCATGCTTTGCATTAGATCATTGAAATCGCGGGGCCAAATAAATAATTATGCCCTGATGTAAATAATCGAGTTAGCCTGCCTTCTGAATAAAAGGACATTTCGTCCACGCGCTTATATTGGGTTAGAAGGCGAGCCCGATGTCTGGCAGTCATGAGCGCTTATCAATCACGCTTCCACTTCTATTGGCACCTGCGGATTGGGTTAGAATTCGATCGTAACCCATGCTTGTCGTGAAGAGGTAACTATCGGATCGGGTATCGGTCTTGCTGATCATTGGATAAATGTCATTGTATCCTTAACTGCTCAGATCGACGCTCATGCTGTTGATCATCTGATCGTCTGGTCCAGACTCGACATTTACAGACCGCCACATTGCTGAATATTGCTGAGCGGCGCTAAAACAACAAAACAAACAAAAATCTGCAACTTTGGCGAAGGAGATAATACCTAAATACGCTTTCGCATTACCACTTCCCTCTACAAATACTTACAATAAATAAGAAAGCACAAATGCTGATGACAAGAGCTTGTAAACGATATTCAATCTCACAACAGACATTTATTTTGGTGGGAATATATTGTTCTGAAGTGCCCTGCAGTTCCCAGGCGGTAGATAGTTGGCTATAACGTATATCTTCCTGTCATGTCCCTTTAGCGATACCGACACCCAGTTCCTATTGCTCTTCCATATCAAAATTACATCTTGTGTGAAGGGACTCTGAATAGACAACTATTCATTCTATGGAGTCGCTAAATACTACCGCCGAATCTCAAACATCAGAGAATCCATTATGCTGCTTAAGCATCTGCTGATGTAGCCAGTTTTACGCCAGACATTTAGCAATATTCCAGCAACATCACGGAGGGACACTCAGAAATGGGCTTCACACATTGCAATCTACGTGGGGAATCGAACTCCGGCCAGTTGGCGTGACGATTTCAACGCTTTACTCCACTAGCTCCAATTTCTACCAATCCTGTGACTCTGTTTAATCTTAGCTGATTTGCGAACACTATTTCAGCTTATAATTACACGATAAGAAAACGCAAAGTTTTACCCAACAGGGAGTCACCAAACTCGAACCCTAAATTGATATGCTATTTTCAAAAGCAATACAGGAAGTCTGATGGAGTTATCAATAAGCTTTGTTGCGGTTTGAAGGTCCATATAAAGTCATTACGAAAAGAAAGGAATCACTCAAACGCAATTCACACCCAATAATAAAATATGGCATTACGCAATACATTTTCGCGGAAATCAAAACACGCGACGAATCCGGGCTTCACCAATAAAAGTATACATGCGCAACCCAAAATTGGGCTTCCATTTCACTCCTTTGTCTTACCAAATTTCTAACCCAAACGAGACGTTCGTTAACGGACGCCCAGCTGAGAATCTGTCCAAGATGCTGCCCGTCATTCAACGTAACATAATCCACAATTTACCGCCGCGGATATTGCTGAATATTGCAAAAGCCGCTGCGAAAGCCAGAACCTACTCACCACACTGGTCAAGCAGATACGAGCCTCTACAATTACTGGGGACTAATTACTTCATTACTTATTACCATAACGATAAATAAATTTCAGTCTGTTCCATGGCGACTGAATACCTATGATAGTCAGGAGGATGCATGTCAGTGAAATCCAGAAATAAATCCGGCACTGGTATATCAAAAATAATATACCATGACATAGAGTTGCCAGCTCTATAATATGAATCACTGGTTTGATCCGTCTAGACTTCTGTTATGTGAACATCATAACACTGAAACGCATTCGTTCCATTTGAGAAGCCAGCTTTGTTGTACCGCATTTGCTGATTCTTACTGTACTACATATCACATGCTTTTTCCTGCGAATGGAATCAACAATGAGCAGATCAGAGTGACTGGAATAGATTTAAATTGGCTGGTCAATACCGCGGCCATTGCCGAACGACCTCGTTAACATTCCGTTTCAAACGGCCGTCCGTAAATAATCGTTCCGGGACCAGACAATCCAGTGATCACCGGTGATAGATTGATAGAGACGAATTTGATCAGCCTTTTTAAACACGGCAATTCGCTGCACGCTTTATCTCGGCAATACACCTACACCCCGACAAGTACTGGAGATTCCGGTAACCCACAACGCCAATCCGATACAGAGAGCAGTACGTAACAAGTGAACACCAGAAATGGGCCTACAACTGTTACGCAGTAACACCGATGGATTTATGCGTAACCTGATTGAACATATTACACCTGATCGTGACAGTACGTCATTTTGTGCAACACTGCGGATGGTGTGTCCTGATCGAAATTATGGTGACACCTGGATTGCGACATTGTACCAAAGCATGTAGTAACACTGGTGGACGGTGTGCGTCCTGATTGAACAGGTGACACCTGATTGTGACACAGGCCAGCACAGTAACACTGCGGATGGTGCGTCCTGGATTGAACAAAATAGTACAGCTGGCATCCGTCAGCTAATATTTCAATAGTTACAAAGGGTCCCAGAGGGTCCGCTTCATCAAATAGGGCATGACCCAATCTGCACGATGGAACACTCAGCACGACAGACTATAGACTGTAAGACAATCTGTTAAGTGCAGTAGCCAGTCAGGAGCATCAACCCAGGGTAAACAGCAGGCTGAGATGAGATACCTGGCGTATTACAAGATCATCCCGTTTCAAATGGCCACCGACGGAGAAATCACTATCACGCATACTGTTTCTATGGCATTTGGTTTAATATGCCCAGAGGTTGGCCAAGCCAGATACCATGTCAAC